>NC_042970.1:5195370-5277870 GCF_901001165.1 Salmo trutta | reverse complement strand
CTGGTTTGTAACTGGTCTGTTATTTCTAATCAGAGCAATGAAGAAGAAAAAGAGGGAAGAGACGTGTTGAGGACAGATTTTCTAGTCAGTTGAGAAAGAGTCAGAAACATCCCTTTTCATTATATTAAATACTTATTTGGCATTTGATGTATATTAGGCATATTCATAGTGTTGATTACATAGTTACACAATTATAACACTGGAGACCATTAATGCCACCATCCTAGTTTTTTTAGCTATTGTGTTGGAAACACACACACACACACACACACACACACACACACACACACACACACACACAAACACACACACACACACACACACACACACACACACACACACACACACACACACACACACACTGCTTTGCATAATGTATTGTTGTGGTCTCTATCTTCTTGCTCTTTGTGCTGTTGCTTGTGCCCAATAATGCTTGTACCATATTTTTGTGCTGCTACAATGTTGTGCTGCTACCATGTTGTTGTCATGTTGTGTTGCTACCATGTTGTTGTCATGTTGTGTTGCTACCATGTTGTGGTTCTACCATGTTGTTGTCATGGTGTGTTGCTACCATGCTGTGTTGTTGTCTTATGTAGTGTTGTGTTTTGTGTTTTGTCCTATATTTAAACATTTAAAAAAAAAATATTTTACTCCCAGCCCCGTCTCCGCAGGAAGCCTTTTGCCTTTTGGTAGGCCGTCATTGCAAATAAGAATTTGTTCTTAACTGACTTGCTTAGCTAAATAAAGGTTAAATAAAACAAATGTAAAACACACACACACACACACACACACACACACACAAGCCTATCTCCCTGTATAACAGCAAATCTGGATCACACTGATACTGACACCGATCCTACCTTCCAATATTTCCATTTGAGTCATTTGGCAGACGTTCTTATCTCGAGCCACTAATATCTTCCTAAGGCTAAGATACCGTAGGATGGTAAGGGAAAATGAGACAGGGGAAGGACAATAGTTAAGTGGAGACTCATTACGCTAATGAAGAATCACAGTAACATGTAATGCCTTCCCAAATTTTTACCAATCTTAACAGTAAGAAACAAGTTATCTCATTAGATTATAACGTGGCATGATGAAGAGGAGGTCCATTTGCTTGTGAAGATGTGTTAATGCTAATATAGTGGTCGGTCATCACATGTCACACTGTAAGTGGCTGTTGCTTGAGTAAAGCAGAGTTATGCATGCCTTCCCACATCAATCGGAAAAGGAAAAGCTGTTTCCTTTCAAAATACCTTGTCAAAATTCCCTGTAGAGATGTTTTCAGGAGGGGCAGTGAGTTTAGAGATGTTGGCAGGAGGGGCAGTGAGTATAGAGATGTTTTCAGGAGGGGCAGTGAGTGTAGAGATGTTGGCAGGAGAGACAGTGAGTGTAGAGATGTTTTCAGGAGGGGCAGTGAGTTTAGAGATGTTTTCAGGAGGGTCAGTGAGTTTAGAGATGTTTTCAGGAGGGGCAGTGAGTATAGAGATGTTTTCAGGAGGGGCAGTGAGTTTAGAGATGTTGGCAGGAGGGACAGTGAGTGAAGAGATGTTTTCAGGAGGGACGGTGAGTTTAGAGATGTTGGCAGGAGGGGCAGTGAGTTTAGAGATGTTTTCAGGAGGGGCAGTGAGTTTAGAGATGTTTTCAGGAGGGACAGTGAGTTTAGAGATGTTGGCAGGAGGGACAGTGAGTTTAGAGATGTTTTCAGGAGGGACAGTGAGTTTAGAGATGTTTTCAGGAGGGACAGTGAGTTTAGGGATGTTTTCAGGAGGGGCAGTGAGTTTAGAGATGTTTTCAGGAGGGGCAGTGAGTTTAGAGATGTTGGCTGGAGGGACAGTGAGTTTAGAGATGTTGGCATGAGGGGCAGTGAGTGTAGAGATGTTGGCAGGAGGGACAGTGAGTGTAGAGATGTTTTCAGGAGGGACAGTGAGTATAGAGATGTTTTCAGGAGGGACAGTGAGTATAGAGATGTTTTCAGGAGGGGCAGTGAGTTTAGAGATGTTTTCAGGAGGGGCAGTGAGTTTAGAGATGTTGGCATGAGGGGCAGTGAGTTTAGAGATGTTGGCATGAGGGGCAGTGAGTGTAGAGATGTTGGCAGGAGGGACAGTGAGTGTAGAGATGTTTTCAGGAGGGACAGTGAGTATAGAGATGTTGGCAGGAGGGGCAGTGAGTGTAGAGATGTTGGCAGGAGGGACAGTGAGTGTAGAGATGTTTTCAGGAGGGACAGTGAGTATAGAGATGTTTTCAGGAGGGGCAGTGAGTGTAGAGATGTTGGCAGGAGGGACAGTGAGTGTAGAGATGTTTTCAGGAGGGGCAGTGAGTTTAGAGATGTTTTCAGGAGGGGCAGTGAGTGTAGAGATGTTGGCTGGAGGGACAGTGAGTGTAGAGATGTTGGCAGGAGGGACAGTGAGTGTAGAGATGTTTTCAGGAGGGGCAGTGAGTGTAGAGATGTTGGCAGGAGGGACAGTGAGTGTAGAGATGTTGGCAGGAGGGGCAGTGAGTGTAGGGATGTTTTCAGGAGGGACAGTGAGTTTAGAGATGTTTTCAGGAGGGGCAGTGAGTGTAGAGATGTTGGCAGGAGGGACAGTGAGTGTAGAGATGTTGTCAGGAGGGGCAGTGAGTTTAGAGATGTTTTCAGGAGGGACAGTGAGTTTAGAGATGTTTTCAGGAGGGGCAGTGAGTTTAGAGATGTTTTCAGGAGGGGCAGTGAGTTTAGAGATGTTGGCAGGAGGGGCAGTGAGAGTAGAGATGTTGGCAGGAGGGACAGTGAGTTTAGAGATGTTTTCAGGAGGGGCAGTGAGTTTAGAGATGTTGGCAGGAGGGACAGTGAGTTTAGAGATGTTTTCAGGAGGGACAGTGAGTTTAGAGATGTTTTCAGGAGGGACAGTGAGTTTAGGGATGTTTTCAGGAGGGGCAGTGAGTTTAGAGATGTTTTCAGGAGGGGCAGTGAGTTTAGAGATGTTGGCTGGAGGGACAGTGAGTTTAGAGATGTTGGCATGAGGGGCAGTGAGTGTAGAGATGTTGGCAGGAGGGACAGTGAGTGTAGAGATGTTTTCAGGAGGGACAGTGAGTATAGAGATGTTTTCAGGAGGGACAGTGAGTATAGAGATGTTTTCAGGAGGGGCAGTGAGTTTAGAGATGTTTTCAGGAGGGGCAGTGAGTTTAGAGATGTTGGCATGAGGGGCAGTGAGTTTAGAGATGTTGGCATGAGGGGCAGTGAGTGTAGAGATGTTGGCAGGAGGGACAGTGAGTGTAGAGATGTTTTCAGGAGGGACAGTGAGTATAGAGATGTTGGCAGGAGGGGCAGTGAGTGTAGAGATGTTGGCAGGAGGGACAGTGAGTGTAGAGATGTTTTCAGGAGGGACAGTGAGTATAGAGATGTTTTCAGGAGGGGCAGTGAGTGTAGAGATGTTGGCAGGAGGGACAGTGAGTGTAGAGATGTTTTCAGGAGGGGCAGTGAGTTTAGAGATGTTTTCAGGAGGGGCAGTGAGTGTAGAGATGTTGGCTGGAGGGACAGTGAGTGTAGAGATGTTGGCAGGAGGGACAGTGAGTGTAGAGATGTTTTCAGGAGGGGCAGTGAGTGTAGAGATGTTGGCAGGAGGGACAGTGAGTGTAGAGATGTTGGCAGGAGGGGCAGTGAGTGTAGAGATGTTTTCAGGAGGGACAGTGAGTTTAGAGATGTTTTCAGGAGGGGCAGTGAGTGTAGAGATGTTGGCAGGAGGGACAGTGAGTGTAGAGATGTTGTCAGGAGGGGCAGTGAGTTTAGAGATGTTTTCAGGAGGGACAGTGAGTTTAGAGATGTTTTCAGGAGGGGCAGTGAGTTTAGAGATGTTTTCAGGAGGGGCAGTGAGTTTAGAGATGTTGGCAGGAGGGGCAGTGAGAGTAGAGATGTTGGCAGGAGGGACAGTGACTTTAGAGATGTTTTCAGGAGGGGCAGTGAGTTTAGAGATGTTGGCAGGAGGGACAGTGAGTGTAGAGATGTTTTCAGGAGGGACAGTGAGTATAGAGATGTTTTCAGGAGGGGCAGTGAGTGTAGAGATGTTTTCAGGAGGGACAGTGAGTGTAGAGATGTTTTCAGGAGGGGCAGTGAGAGGCTCTTATGTGTGTATCCTTTGCTCATATCTAATTAACAAACCTCTGCTGAGTTGGGTTGGTCTCTGTCTTTCCCACTGACGGACGTCGTGATGAGATGATGCATCATAATAGATCCAATCTGCATATCTAAGCCAATGTATGTGTACCAAATGGCACCCTACGCCCCACATAGGGCTCAGGTCAAATGTAGTGCACTTTATAGGGAATATGGTGCCATTTGGTACGTACGTTGAGTCTTTACTATGACAGAAGAAGCATGCCGAGTAAAAAGGCTAAGTAAACTTGGCATCCGTGTCAATACTCTAGTTTTTTCTTAAACAATAGAGTTCACTACATGCCTTCCTTTCTCCTTTTAAAGAATGCAAATCAATTTCCTGTCATTTTATGCCTTTTCCATTGATACTGACGGTCTGTTGAATAAAAAAAAAAAAAAAAAAGGCAGTTTGAAAACGTAATTTTCCCGAGGCGTCGGTCGAGGTGTTTAGCAGAAAACCTCCTGGGAGAATGTGTCTACGTGTCAAACAGCACCCCTATATGGTGCACTACTGGGGAATCGCATGGGTCTTTGGTCAAAAGTAGGTCACTATAAAAGGGAATAGGATGCCATTGGGGACACAGTGTCTTCTTCTATTTTCAACAGAAAAAAGAGTAACCATGTAGCAAAAAAAAGTCCTCCTTCGAGCTTGGATCTACTTAGATGTCAGAGGCTACTCACATAGAGACAGAGTTGTAACTTAAGCGCTTCATTTTGTTCCCTTTAAACACGTATTAAAAGACAGCCCAGAGCCCTGAGGAGAGGAGGAAGTAGATTTCCATACTAGGATACATACAGTGATGCCCAAGACCAAGACTTCCCCTCCCCCCAATACATTCTAGACCTTATTGTCCCCAATTCACTGTTCTTCTCTACGAAGTAACCATGTAATTAGTCGATGCCAATGAGATACATGGACACTGAAAATACAATCCATAAGAGGAAATAGGGTTAGGGTTAGGGTTAGTTAGTTATGTGTCAATAATTGTCAGTAATTGTTGGTTGGATGTGTATGGGTGAGAGGGTGTGAGTGGGTATATGTGTGGGTATGTGTCTGTGCATATGAATGGGAGAGTGAAGGAGGGTAAATGTTAACATGTATAGGAGGGTGGTAGAGAATGGGTGTCTGGGGTATAGGGTATGTGTTGTGTTTGAAGGAATGAGAATGGAGGAGTAAATAGATTCATTGAGGGGTGGAAATGTCTCTGAGAAGAAGGGGGAGGGGATAGACTTCCCCTGGGGTCGGGGGAAAGGAAAAGGATGGTTAAGGATGGGACAAGCTTGGCTTGGGGGGAAAGGGGAAGTAAAGATGGGAAGTGGGGATCATTTATTTATTTGTACCTTTATTTAACCTGGTAGGTTAGTTGAGAACAAGTTATCATTTACAACTGCGACCTGGCCAAGATAAAGCAAAGCAGTGCGACACAAACAACAACACAGAGTTACACATGGAATAAACAAACAGACAGTCAATAATACAATAGAGGTAGGATAAGGGAGTGAAGGCAATAAATAAGTCATAGTGGTGAAATAATTACAATATAGCAATTAAACACTGGAGTGATAGATGTGCAGAAGATGAGTGTGCAAGTAGAGATACTGGAGTGCAAAGGAGCAAAATAAATAAAATAATAGTATGGGGAGGAGGTAGTTGGATAGGCTATTTACAGATGGGCTATGTACAGGTGCAGTGATCTGTGATCTGCTCTGACAGTTGGTGCTTAAAGCTAGAGATATGAGTCTCCAGCTTCAATGATTTTTGTAGTTCGTTCCAGTCATTGGCAGCAGAGAACTGGAAGGAGAGGCGGCCAAAAGAGGAATTGGCTTTGGGGGTGACCAGTGAGATATACCTGCTGGAGTGCGTGCTACGGGTGGGTGCTGCTATGGTGACCAGTGAGCTGAGATGAGGTGGGGCTTAACTAGCAAAGTCTTATAGATGACCTGGAGCCAGTGGATTTGGCGACGAATAAGAAGCAAGGGCCAGCCAACGTGAGCATACAGGTCGCAGTGGTGTGTAGTATATGGGGCTTTGGTGACAAAACGGATGGCACTGTGATAGACTGTATCCAATTTGTTGAGTAGAGTGTTGGAGGCTATTTTGTAGTTGACATCGCCGAAGTCAAGGATCGGTAGGATAGTCCGTTTACGAGGGAATGGTTGGTAGCATGAGTGAAGGATGCTTTGTTGCGAAAAAGGAAGCCGATTCTAGGTTTAATGTGAGTCTGGAAGGAGAGTTTACAGTCTAACCAGACACCTAGGTATTTGTAGTTGTCCACATACTCTAAGTCAGAACCGTTCAGAGTAGTGATGCTGGATGGGCGGGTGGGTGCGGGCAGCGATCGGTTGAAGAGCATGCATTTAGTTTTACTTGCATTTAAGAGCAGTTGGACACCATAATAAATCATTGCAAGGTAAAGAAGAAAATAACATTTCGGGAAATTAAGCAGGAATACCATTTAAAGAGAACAAAAAACGACTTGTTAAACTCACATAAAGGACTTAATCACAAATACACCTGGTAAATATCTCGCAGCTCACACAAAACAAATACATGCTAAACCGGTTTTAATTTTTAAAGATACAAAAGCGGTAATTAGAAACATCAACGAGATTACTGACAATTTTAAAAGCTTCTATGAAAATCGATAAAAATCAGAATGAAACAACAGTTGAATAGATCCTATAGCCTTTTTAGACTCAACAACTCTGAAGCAATTATAAGCAGAATAAAATAATCACAAAAAAAATTAATTTGCACGGAGTAGCCCCCCTACTTACAACAATGACAACACACATCACTCAATTCAATTTGTGCACACAATTTGAGAGAAATAATATTTTTGTACGTATGGATTATTTCTGGGATATTTTATTTCAGCCCCGTGAAACATGGGACTAGCACTTCACATGTTGTGTTTATATGTTTGTTCAGTGTACATTTGTTTAACCATTGTGTCATGTTTGGGTCTGTGGGACCCATTTTCAAAGTTAAACTTAAAGAAAAATGATACAATGAATGATTTTTTCAACCTGAAACTCATTGGATTTGACTCATTTTGTGCGAAGAACATGTAAAATACCACATTTTCGTTATGTGCACACTGTGCACCCACTTCACACATTTTTTTTGTGTGTTCGGATCCTGAATTTGGACTGGACCCGAGGGTAATAGAAGGGTGGAAAAGTTTGTGTGCTGGTGAAAACAAGTAAAAATTAAACAAAAAGGTTTGCTGTGTGCATTCACTCTGTCTTCCTCCTCACTGGGCCTGCTGTTTCTACAGAGCAACAACAACCTGTATGTCTCCCTAGCACTCTTTACCATTTATTTATTTAACCTTTATTTAACTAGGCAAGTCAGTTAAGAAGAAATTCTTATTTACAATGACAGCCTAGGAACAGTGGGTTAACTGCCTTTGTTCAGGGGCAGAATTAAATATGATTACCTTGTCAGCAACAGGGATTCGATCTAGCAACCTTCCACTTACTAGTCCAACGTTCCAACCACTAAGCTACCTGCCACCCCATGTTTCTAGTGTGTAAAACTACACAACGTCTTGTCTTGCGGGTACCTGCACAATGTTATTTCAATACATTATTTCGATACATTGTAAAAAATGCAGTATTTTCCCACACTCTACCCCAGCCAGGTGCAAACTGGCAGTAGGAAACAACAAATAAATAGCTTTGCATGTGTGGCTCCTTACCACAATCAGTCAGTATGGCAAAAATAATCTCTGCTCAGAGGGACTTAGAAATAATTTTTGCTGAGAGAGAAGCTAGTGTGGAAGGAGCGTCTTCCACTTTGGAAGATGAAGAATTTTCTGAATATGAGGATCATGTCTCTGTCAATTGGGAGTCTGAGTTAGAAGCAGAGGATGAGATTGACCCTCAGCCAGCCCCAGGACCAGCCCATCAGCAGCCAGCCCCAGGACCAGCCCATCAGCAGCCAGCCCCAGGACCAGCCCATCAGCAGCCAGCCCCAGGCTTTTTTTTTTTTGGGTTACTACATGATTCCATATATGTTATTTCATAGTTTTGATGCCTTCACTATTATTCTACAATGTAGAAAATAGTACAAATAAAGAAAAACACTGGAATGAGTCAGAGTGTCTAAACTGTATATATATATATATATTATATTAAAAATGTATTAAAAAGGGTTTTCTTCTTTGGCACAATATGTGCCTATGTGAGAATACAGGTTAGGTAAAAATATGCAAAGCTTTCTGTCTTGTGCCATTCATCACTATTATTCAGAAGGAGACTAGGTGAGGGAGAGGAGAGGAGGTGAGGGGGGAGAGGAGCTGAGGGGGAGAGGAGCTGAAGGGGAGGAGAGGAGCTGAGGGGGAGGAGAGGAGAGGAGAGAAGAAGGGGAGGACACAAGGTGAGGGGGAGGAGAGGAGGTGAGGCCTTAGCTGCCTGGTAACTGGAGGAAATAAGGCCTTAGCTGCCTGTTAAATGGAGGAAATAAGGCCTTAGCTGCCTGTTAAATGGAGGAAATAAGGCCTTAGCTGCCTGTTAAATGGAGGAAATAAGTTCTTGGCTGCCTGGTAACTGGAGGAAATAAGGCCTTAGCTGCCTGTTAAATGGAGGAAATAAGTTCTTGGCTGCCTGGTAACTGGAGGAAATAAGGCCTTAGCTGCCTCGTAACTGGAGGAAATAAGGCCTTAGCTGCCTGTTAAATGGAGGAAATAAGTTCTTCAGAGACCTGGCCTAGCCAACATCTGATGGGGTATTAACCCTACCTTCCTCCAATGATCTTTCAAAGAGAAAGCCCTGCTGGAGGCAGGGCTTTCTCCTATAGAGCTCCGTTTTTATGGAATAGTCTGCCTACCCATGTGAGAGACGCAGACTCAGTCTTAACCTTTAAGTCTTTACTGAAGACACATCTCTTCAGTAGGTCCTATGATTAAGTGTAGTCTGGCCCAGGGGTGTGAAGGTGAACGGAAAGGCTGGAGCAACGAACCGCCCTTGCTGTCTCTGCCTGGCCGGTTTCCCCTCTTTCCACTGGGATTCTCTGCCTCTAACCCTATTACAGGGGCTGAGTCACTGGCTTACTTGTGTTTTTCCATGCTGTCCCTGGGAGGGGTGCGTCACTTGAGTGGGTTGAGTCACTGACGTGGTCTTCCTGTCTGGGTTGGCACCCCCCCTTGGGCTGTGCCGTGGTGGAGATCTTTGTGGGCTATACTCGGCCTTGTCCCGGGATGGTATGTTGGTGGTTGGAGATATCCCTCCAGTGGTGTGGAGGCTGTGCTTTGGCAAAGTGGGTGGGGTTACATCCTACCTGTTTGGCCCTGTCCGGGGGTTTCATCGGATGGGGCCACAGTGTCTCCTGACCCCTCCTGTCTCAGCCTCCAGTATTTATGCTGCAGTAGTTTATGTGTCGGGAGGCTAGGGTCAGTCTGTCACATCTGGAGTATTTCTCTTGTCTTTTCCGGTGTCCTGTGTGAATTTAAATATGCTCTCTCTAATTTTCTCTTTCTCTTTCTTTCTTTCTCTCTCTCGGAGGACCTGAGCCCTAGGACCATGCCTCAGGACTACCTGGCTTGATGACTCCTTGCTGTCCCCAGTTCACCTGGCCGTGCTGCTGCTCCAGTTCCAACTGTTCTGCCTGCAGCTATGGAACCCTGACCTGTTCACCGGACGTGCTACCTGTCCCAAACCTGTTGTCCCAGACCTGCTGGAACCCTGAGCTGTTCACCGGACGTGCTACCTGTCCCAGACCTGCTGTCCCAGACCTGCTGGAACCCTGACCTATTCACCGGACGTGCTACCTGTCCCAGACCTGCTGTTTTCAACTCTCTAGAGACAGCAGGAGCGGTAGAGATACTCTCAAAGATCGGCTATGAAAAAGCCAACTGACACTTACTCTTGTGTTACTGTCTTGTTGCACCCTCGACAAAAACTATGATTATTATTATTTGACCATGCTGGTCATTTATGAACATTTGAACATCTAGTCCATGTGCTGTTATAATCTCCACCCGGCACAGCCAAAAGAGGACTGGCCACCCCTCATAGCCTGGTTCCACTCTAGGTTTCTTCCTAGGTTTTGGCCTTTCTAGGGAGTTTTTCCTAGCCACCGTGCTTCTACACCTGCATTGCTTGCTGTTTGGGGTTTTAGGCTGGGTTTCTGTACAGCACTTTGAGATATCAGCTGATGTAAGAAGGGCTATATAAATAAATGTGATTTGATTTGATTTGAATAGATATATACTGTATACACATATATACAGTACTGCAGCTCAAATATGTTCAATCTTTTTTTTTAAACATTGTTAGCCATGTTAAGTGAACAGGCCGTAGTCACTTAAGTTCTGGTTGGTTACCCTCTGTTACAGTGATCATGTAACGCTGGTTCAATTAGGCTTGGTTAATCTCACTCTGTCCATCTGCTTCTACCCAGCAGACAGTACAGTCAACCAGCAGTGATCCAGAGAGCCAAAGACACTCCCCATTCAGTTCCTCCCTGTAGGAGTCCTCCATTCAGTTCCTCCCTGTAGGAGGCCTCCATTCAGTTCCTCCCTGTAGGAGGCCTCCATTCAGTTCCTCCCTGTAGGAGTCCTCCATTAAGTTCCTCAGTTCCTCCCTGTAGGAGGCCTCCATTCAGTTCCTCCCTGTAGGAGGCCTCCATTCAGTTCCTCCCTGTAGGAGGCCTCCATTCACATTCACTTATACAATACAGCCTCCAATACAGCCTCTATCCAACTATCCTCTGCCTCTATCCAACTATCCTATGCCTCTATCCAGCTATCCTCTGCCTCTATCCAACTATCCTATGCCTGTATCCAACTATCCTATGCCTCTATCCAGCTATCCTTCCCCTCTATCCAGCTATCCCCGCCCTTTATCCAGCTGTCCTCTGCTTCTATCCAGCTGTCCTCTGCCTTTATCCAGCTATCCTCTGCCTCTATCCAACTATCCTCTAACTTTTCACTGCTTCTATATACTGTAGCTTTGTGCTGGCTCTGAAGGCTCCTGGAGAGAGAGGACAGAGAGAAAAGAGACCAGGCAGAGCACCATGCTGGCTGTCTCCAACAGGCCTGAATACAAATGGATTTGTTTAGGATTAGACATGTGAATCCTTCAGAACAAAGAGGAAACTTTCTCTCTCTCTCTCTCTCTTATCGGCTGGGGCTTTTGGGATTAGTGTAACTAACGTTGGCTTGGAACAACGGCTTGTGACATCTGTTTGGGGAGCTGGCCAATCAGTGTGTTTTTGTGTGTGTGTGTGTGTGTGTGTGTGTGTGTGTGTGTGTGTGTGTGTGTGTGTGTGTGTGTGTGTGTGTGTGTGTGTGTGTGTGTGTGTGTGTGTGTGTGTGTGTGTGTGTGTGTGTGTGTGTGTGTGTGTGTGTGTGTGTGTGTGTGTGTGTGTGTGTGAAGGATTAGGAGTCTGCCTTTTGTTTCCTGATTCTCTGTTTGTAATCGATTGGTGGTGGTAGAATTCCTTTCCTCTTGTACAATCTCCATAAGGAGATCTCTCTCCACTAAGACTGTGGAAATTAGTATTTTCTCCTAGAGGGGATTTGGTTCATCTCTGTCATTTTGAGGATTGTCATATTGTGAGATGTTTAATGTTGTGATGTGGTGTAAGCATACTTACTAACCTTTCTTAAGAATTAATTACATAATCTGTCTCGTGTCTAATCCTGAGCCGAGCCCTGTAATGTCATCAATACCTACTAAACCCCTAAATCATCGTGTCTAATCCTGAGCCGAGCCCTGTAATGTCATCAATACCTACTAAACCCCTAAATCATCATGTCTAATCCTGATCTGAGCCCTGTAATGTCATCAATACCTACTAAACCCCTAAATCATCATGTCTAATCCAGAGCCGAGCCCTGTAATGTCATCAATACCTACTAAACCCCTAACTCATCATGTCTAATCCTGAGCCGAGCCCTGTAATGTCATCAATACCTACTAAACACCTAACTCATCATGTCTAATCCAGAGCCGAGCCCTGTAATGTCATCAATACCTACTAAACCCCTAAATCATCATGTCTAATCCAGAGCCGAGCCCTGTAATGTCATCAATACCTACTAAACCCCTAACTCATCATGTCTAATCCTGAGCCGAGCCCTGTAATGTCATCAATACCTACTAAACACCTAACTCATCATGTCTAATCCTGATCCAAGCCCTGTAATGTCATCAATACCTACTAAACCCCTAAATCATCGTGTCTAATCCTGAGCCGAGCCCTGTAATGTCATCAATACCTACTAAACCCCTAAATCATCATGTCTAATCCTGATCCAAGCCCTGTAATGTCATCAATACCTACTAAACCCCTAACTCATCATGTTTAATCCTGATCTGAGCCCTGTAATGTCATCAATACCTACTAAACCCCTAACTCATCATGTTTAATCCTGATCTGAGCCCTGTAATGTCATCAATACCTACTAAACCCCTAACTCATCATGTCTAATCCTGATCTGAGCCCTGTAATGTCATCAATACCTACTAAACCCTTAAATCATCATGTCTAATCCTGATCTGAGCCCTGTAATGTCATCAATACCTACTAAACCCCTAACTCATCATGTCTAATCCTGATCTGAGCCCTGTAATGTCATCAATACCTACTAAACCCCTAACTCATCGTGACTCGCCTACATATTGAATCATAACTAAGCCAGTCTCCGCAACATCTTGAATCCTCAGTATCTGCAGCATTCGTTGTTGTTTTTCCAGATACATTAGCCTTCCAGATAGCATGAAAGGACTCCGTGGGAGAGAAAGGAAATGAAAACAATTGGTAAGGAAAAACCAAGAACAGCTATTGGCTATTTGTTGGCTATTTTGTTTAATCTGTTCAGTGTTCAATTTGTTTGGTGTGAGATAATATAAATACACAGAGATGCTGCAGGGTGGTGTAGTGTCAGGAGAGGTGCTTAATGTCATCCAGATGTACTCTTTATAAACAATACCATGACAGGCGACAGACATCATTAGTGTTTCGCGATGGGCGGAAAGAGTGTATATGTTTGTGTTTGTGTGTGTGTGTGTTTCTGGGTGTGCTTGTACGTGTGTTTGTGTGGATGTGTGTTTCTGGGTGTGCTTGTGCGTGTGTGTGTGTGTGTGTGTGTGTGTGTGTGTGTGTGTGTTTCTGGGTGTGCTTGTACGTGTGTGTGTGTGTGTGTGTGTGTGTGTGTGTGTGTGTGTGTGTGTGTGTGTGTGTGTGTGTGTGTGTGTGTGTGTGTGTGTGTTTCTGGGTGTGCTTGTACGTGTGTGTGTGTGGATGTGTGTTTCTGGGTGTGCTTGTGTGTGTGTGTGTGTGTGCTTGTATGTGTGTGTGTGTGTGTGTGTGTGTGTGTGTGTGTGTGTGTGTGTGTGTGTGTGTGTGTGTGTGTGTGTGTGTGTGTGTGTGTGTGTGTGTGTGTGTGTGTGTGTGTGTGTGTGATGGGCTCTCGATGGCGTAGCGTTCATTGGAAGTGAAATTGCAGTAAATATGGTAGAAAATCTGAAGTAATTTGAAAGATGGCAGAAAATCTGAGGTAATCATTTCAATCTCTTCCTCCCCCTTTTTCACATATTTCCAGTTAGCAAAGCGTTAGAGCTGAGATGATGTGATGTGAAAGCCTGTAATTTATTGTTATTTGAGAGAAAAGCCTAATTTCTGTTATCTTAAAAGGGTGTGAGTCACTCACACAGATTAACATCTCAATATTACTTGAAGATTTCATGCAAAATACAGAGAGAAGAAGAGAGAAGAAGAGAGAGAGAAGAAGAGAGAGAGAAGAGAGAGAGAAGAAGAGAGAGAGAAGAAGAGAAAGAGAAGAAGAGAGAGAGAAGAGAGAGAGAAGAAGAGAGAGAGAGAAGAAGAGAGAGAAGAAGAGAGAGAGAGAAGAAGAGAGAGAAGAAAAGAGAGAGAAGAAAAGAGAGAGAGAAGAAGAGAGAAGAAGAAGAGAGAGAGAAGAAGAGAGAGAGAGAAGAAGAGAGAGAGAGATAAAGAGAGAGAGAGATAAAGAGAGAGGGATGGAGATAGGAAGAGAAAGAATGAACACAGATACAGATAGATCCACACATGTACAGTTGAAGTCGGAAGTTTACATACAATTTAGCCAAATATATTTAAAATCAGTTTTTCATAATTCCTGACATTTAATCTTAGTAAAAATGTCATGTCTTAGGTCAATTAGGATCACCACAGGTTTGTAGGCTTCTTCAGTTCTGCCCTCAAATTTTCTATAGGATTGAGGTCAGGGCTTTGTGATGGCCACTCCAGTACCTGGACTTTGTTGTCCTTAAGCAATTATGCAACAACTTTGGAAGTATGCTTGGGGTCATTGTCCATTTGGAAGACCAATTTGCGACCAAGCTTTAAATTCCTGGCTGTTGTCTTGAGATGTTGCTTCAATATATCCAGATATTTTTTCTCCCTCATGATGCCATCTATTTTGTGAAGTGCACTATTCCCTCCTGAAGCAAAGCACCCCCACAACATGATGCTGCCACCCCCATGCCTCACGGTTGGGATGGTGTTCTTCGGCTTGCAAGCCTCCCCCTTTTTCTTCCAAAATATAACGATGGTCATTATGGCCAAACAGTTCTATTTTTGTTTCATCAGAATAGAGGACATTTGTCCAAAAAGTACGATCTTTGTCCCCATGTGCAAACTGTAGTCTGGCTTTTTTATGGCGGTTTTGGAGCAGCGACTTCTTCCTTGCTGAGCGGCCTTTTAGGTTATGTCGATATAGAACTCGTTTTAATGTGGATATAGATACTTTAATACCTGTTGTGCTCCGGGCATGTGCTGACCAACTGGCAGGTGTCTTCACTGACATTTTCAACATGTCCCTGATTGAGTCTGTAGTACCAACATGTTGAGCCCAAGAACACAAAGGTAACCTGCCTAAATGACTACAGACCCGTAGCACTCACGTCTGTAGCCATGAAATGCTTTGAAAGGATGGTAATGGCTCACATCAACACCATTATCCCAGAAATCCTAGACCCACTCCAATTTGCATAACACACCAACAGATCCACAGATGATGCAATCTCTATTGCACTCCACACTGCCCTTTCCCACCTGGACAAAAGGAACACTTATGTGAGAATGCTATTCATTGACTACAGCTCAGCGTTCAACACCATAGTGCCCTCAAATCTCATCAATAAGCTAAGGACCCTGGGACTAAACACCTCCCTCTGCAACTGGATCCTGGTCTTCCTGATGGGCTGCCCCCAGGTGGCGAGGGTAGGTAGCAACACATCTGCCACACTGATCCTCAACACTGGAGCTCCCCAGGGGTGCATGCTCAGTCCCCTCCTGTACTCCCTGTTCACCCATGACTGCATGGCCATGCACGACTCCAACACCATCATTAACTTTGCAGACAACACAACAGTGGTAGGCCTGATCACCGACAACGATGAGACAGCCTATAGGGAGGAGGTCAGAGACCTGGCCGGGTGGTGCCAGAATAACAACCTCTCCCTCAACGTAACCAAGACTAAGGAGATGATTGTGGACTACAGGAAAAAGAGGATCGAGCACGCCCCCATTCTCATCGACGGGGCTGCAGTGGAGCAGGTTGAGAGCTTCAAGTATCTTGGTATCAACATCAACAACAAACTAGAATGGTCCAAACACACCAAGACAGTCGTGAAGAGGGAACGACAGAGCCTGTTCCCCCTCAGGAAACAAAAAAGATTTGGCATGGGTCCTGAGATCCTCAAAAGGTTCTACAGCTGCAACATCGAGAGCATCCTGACTGGTTGCATCACTGCCTGGTATGGCAATTGCTCAGCCTCTGACCGCAAGGCACTACAGAGGGTAGTGCGTACGGCCCAGTACATCACTGGGGCTAAGCTGCCTGCCATCCAGGACCTCTACACCAGGCAATGTCAGAGGAAGGCCCTAAAAATTGTCAAAGACCCAAGCCACCCCAGTCATAGACTGTTCTCTCTACTACCGTGTGGCAAGCGGTACCGGAGTTCCAAGTCTAGGACAAAAAGGCTTCTCAACAGTTTTTACCCCCAAGCCATAAGACTCCTGAACAGGTAATCAAATGGCTACCTGGACTATTTGCATTGTGTGCCCCCCCCCAACCCCTCTTTTACGCCGCTGCTACTCTCTGTTATCATATATGCATAGTCACTTTAACTATACATTCATGTACATACTACCTCAATCAGTCTGACTAACCGGTGTCTGTATGTAGCCTCACTAATTTTATTGCCTCGCTACTTTTATAGCCTGTCTTTTTACTGTTGTTTTATTTCTTTACCTAGCTATTGTTCACCTAATACCTTTTTTGTGCTATTGGTTAGATCCTGTAAGTAAGCATTTCACTGTAATACCTGTTGTATTCGGCGCACGTGACAAATAAACTTTGATTTGATCTGTCTGTAAACAATTGTTGGAAAAATGACTTGTGTCATGCACAAAGTAGATGTCCTAACCAACTTGCCAAAAGTAGTTTGTTATCAAGAAATTTGTGGAGTAGTTGAAAAATGATATTTAATGACTCCAACCTTAGTGTATGTAAACTTACAATTTCAACTGTAGCTACAAATAGATAGAAAGTGCCCATTTTAGTAGTATTGTATCAAATCAAAGTAAACAATGCATTACGTAATCTCCCAAAAAACACTGCAAATAGCAGATCCAAACGACATAAACCATTGATTGTGGTGGTTGAAATGCAGCAAATTGCTCATCTCATGTAAAAAACCTCCCATTATAGCCTTTCCCGACATGCTGTTCTTCACACTACTCTCTGTCTCTCTCTCTCTCTGTCTCGCTCTCTCCATTTATCACGCTCTCTCAATCTCTGATTTTCTCTCTCTCTCTCCGCTCCCTAATACTTAAAATGAGCCAAAGAAACATCCTGGGATTTAGGAACTAGTGAAAAGGTGATATAACTTTGAGGACAATACTTTTTTCTATTCCCTTAGTGGTACAGTACAGCGAACACAGCAGGGTCATTGACTGAAAAGGCTGAATGGTTAGTCAGATTAAACTGGTTATTGTTTAACTTAATTGCCTGAAGCTCTTAAGTTAAGGAAGGAAGGAACAGGGAAGGGGAACAGGGCACTTGAAGGAATGTCCTTTCCTCCTCTCTCTCTCTCTCTCTGTCTCACTCTCTCTCTGTCTCTCTGTCTCTCTCTCTCTCTCTCTCTCTCTCTGTCTCACTCTCTGTCTCTCTCTCTCTCTTGCTCTCTCTCTCTCTCTCTCTCTCTCTCTGTCTCACTCTCTCTCTGTCTCTCTGTCTCTCTCTCTCTGTCTCTCTCTCTCTCTGTCTCACTCTCTGTCTCTCTCTCTCTCTTGCTCTCTCTCTCTCTCTCTCTGTCTCTGTCTCTCTCTCTCTCTGTCTCTCTCTCTCTCTCTCTCTTGCTCTCTCTCTCTCTCTCTCTTGCTCTCTCTCTCTCTGTCTCACTCTCTGTCTCTCTTCAATTCAATTCGAAGGGCTTTATTGGAAAACAACTGTTTACATTACCAAAGCAAGTGAAATAGAAAATAAACAACAGTGAAATAGTAAAAAAAAATCAACAGTAAACATTACACTCGCAAACGTTTCAAATGAATAGAGACATTTCAAATGTCATATTATGGCTATGTAGAGTGTTGTAATGATGTGCACATATTTAAAGTACAAAAGGGAAAGTAAATAAACATAAATATAGGTTGTATTTACAATGGTTTTTGTTCTTCACTGGTTGACATTTTCTTGTGGCAACAGGTCACAAATCTTGCTGCTGTGATGGCACACTGTGGTATTTCACCCAATAGATATGAGAGTTTATCAAAATTGGATTTGTTTTCAAATTCTTTGTGGGTCTGTGTAATCTGAGGGAAATATGTGTCTCTAATATGTGACTCGTTTCAGGAAACTAGGCGTATGTAGTGGGTCACTATTTCACAGGAGAGGCATTTTTGGCCAGAAATGTCTTCTGGAATATGTGAACTTTCATGTGCCTTAATAACAAACTTGTATGCCATCTGTAAATACAAATAACATTGTTAAATTACGAGCCTAGTTGGTTTAGCCACAGAGAAAGTCAGCAACTTTCCCGCTAGCCACGATTGGCTGAGATAATGAGTGGGCTGGACATGCAGAGAGATGAGTTTGGATTGCAATATAGTACGCCTCTGTCTATTTGAGCTGGTCAGTATGTGTAGGTAATCCTGCCTAACATGGCTTTAAAAAATATATATATATATCACATTGTAGATCTGCATAAGTGTTGCTCTCCACTTTCTGGAGGACTGAGTTTTGAAATCAGTGGAATTAGAGTATGATAGCTAAGAAGATGGAGAAAACACCTGTCTCCGGATTACATCTTCAAACTAAGGGCAACCATGGCATCCGTGACAGGGAGAAGAGTCAATTCCATGTGTACGGGTACGATAATCCAGCTAGCTACATTTTCAGATATTACATGTTTCAAATTTTTACGCTTATACCACGTCAAGTTAAAGTGTACTGTTAGCTTGCTAGCTAACGTTAGCTAGCTGGCTCACTTGCTAATGTTACGGGTATGATCTTATTATTTGTATCTCAGAGCCATTTGCTTTGCTAGTTATAGCCAAATGTTAGCTAGATTACATTGAACCTGGTAGGTTAGCTACCTGCATATTCATGCAGGGTAGTAACGTCATGAGCTGGGATTATGGTTCATTGTTTAGCTAGCTTAACAAAAGACTCCATTATGCAATTAACCATTTTAATAGAATGTCACTGCCACCACTGTTGATAGACACAGCTGGTAAATTCACTTTGGCTATCTACTCCGATTTCAGAGCACTCTCGTCTGAGTGTGCCAGAGCAGAGAATAACTGATGAATTCGCGAATGCTCAACACCTGTTGAATATGGCCAGTGTCAGTAAACATTAGCAAAAAAGCGCAAAATGATGCCAGCAGCACAGTTGCAGTCACCAACGCAGTTGCAGTCACCAGTTACAGTCACCAAGTAAGCCAGTTAGCTTGGGTGCTTGACTGCTGTTGTTAGGGCAGAACACTCAGATCAACCCTTAAAGAGATGGGCGGGGCTAAGGCTTAAGAGGGTGTGAACGATGCTGAATGGGTGTAGACAAGGAAGAGCTCTCCAGTAGGTACCAAAACATTCAAAGTTCATTTTCTCAACATTCAAAGTAGAGTTACTTTCCCATTGTTCCTCACATGCAGTGTATGATATAGCATTTTGTAGCTCTGATTCTCTGTTTTTATCCAATGTAAAAAAACATAATTTCTAATTTTGCTTTTATGACCGAATCAAGGGGTTCAGTCACATATGGTTATACATTTGTCAGAAGGTTAGGAAGTGCAGCTCAGTTTCCACCTCATTTTGAAGGTAGTGTGCACATAAACTGTCTTCTCTTAATCTTAAGCCTAGGCATCCCGCTAACGGGACAACTTCCGGTGAAACTGGAGGGCCATCAATTCAAATAAATAATCATAACAATTATGGATATTACATATTTAGGTACATATAACTGTCTTATATCGGTTGAAAGCTTAATCTAACGGCACTCTCCGATTTGCAGTATCTATTACAGCAAAAACATGCCATGCAATTGTTTGAGGACGGTGCCCCATAATCAAAATATTTTTCCACCGGCACAGGTTTCATAAATTCACAAATAACGATTAAATATTCACTTACTTTTTGAAAATCTTCCTCTGATTTGTCATCCAAAGGGTTCCAGCTAAAATCCTTCTTTATATCCCAAAAAGCCAGTTTAGTTGGCACCATTGATTTGAGTAATCAACTCAGGTATCCGAAAATCTACCCCTAAACTTTGTTTCAACAAGTCAAAATATGTTTCTGTTTACTTCTCAGATACCCTAAAATGTAATCAAATTATAATATTTTTTACAGAAAGAAGTGTGGTCAATAGGAAACCGATTTTAGCATCTTCTCCAGGTTCATCTCTCTGTAGGTGTCACGAATCCCACCGAAGGTGGCTCCCCTGCCTGCTCGGGCGGCGCTCGGCGGTCGTCGTCGCCGGCCTACTAGCCGCCGCTGATCCCTTTTTCCTTTTCGTTTGGTCGGTCTTATTGGTTGCACCTGTTCCTAGTTTGTGTATCTTGATTTGTGGTTATTTAAGCCTGTTTAGCCCGCCCAGGTTTGTGCGGGATTATTTTACGTCAGTGTGCTTTTTTTTGGATGTGCTGGCGATCTGCCTGATTTATTTTCTTTCCGGACTGTGTGCCCGTTGTGTATGGGTTGGTCACTTAGTTCACACGCCTGTTGTGTTGGCGTCGACCGTTGTCGTACCAGAGAAAAATAAATCTCATTTTTTTCTTACCTTTGCTCTCTGCGCCTGACTCCTACCACCACTCCTAGCATTCGTGACAGTAGGTGAGTACTTTGTTATGGAAGGTTTGGGAATCGCTTCCTTTTAGTTGGATGTAGAATTTATCGGCTCTTTTCTGTATTTTGACAATTAACGGGTATCGGCCTAATTCTGCTCTGCATGCATTATTTTGTGTTTTGCGTTGTACACAGAGGACATTTTTGCAGTATTCTGCATGTGGAGTCTCAATTTGGTGTTTGTCTCATTTTGTGAATTCTTCGTAGGTGATCGGACCCCAGACCTCACAACCATTTAGAGCAATGGGTTCTATAACGGATTCAAGTATTTTTTGCCAGATCCTAATCGGTATGTCAATTTTTATGTTATTTTTGATGGCGTAGAAGGCCCTTCATGCGTTGTCACTCAGATTATTCACACCTTTGTGAAAGTTAACTTTGGCGCTGATGTTTAAGCCAAGGTATGTATAGTTTTTTGTGGTGCTCTAGGGCAACGATGTCTAGATGGAATTTGTATTTGTTGTCCTGGCAACTGGACCTATTTAGGAACACCATTATTTTTGTCTTACTGAGATTTACTGTCAGGTCCCAGGTCTGACAGAATCCATGCAGAATATCTAGGTGCTGCTGTAGGCCCTCCTTGGTTGGGGACAGAAGCACCAGATCATCAGCAAACAGTAGGCACTTGACTTCAGATTCTAGAAGGGTGAGGCCGGGTGCTGCAGACTGTTCTAGTGCACTTGCCAATTCATTGATATACAGAGCTTTCAGGAAAGTGTTGAGACCCCTTGACTTTATCCACATTTTGTTATGTTACAGCCTTATTCTAAATTTGATTAAATAAATACAACATCCTCAGCAATCTATACACAGTACCCCATAATGACAAAGCAAAAACAGGTTGGTAGAAATGTTCGCAAATGTATTAAAATGAAAAAACAGAAATACCTTATTTACATAAGTATTCAGACCCTTTGCTATGAGACTCGAAGTTGAGCTTAGGGGCATCATGTTTCTGTGTATCATCCTTGAGATGTTTCAACAACTTGATTGGAGTCCACCTGTGGAAAATAGAATTGATTGGACATGATTTGAAAAGGCACATACCTTTCTATATAAGGTCCCACAGTTGACAGTGCATGTCAGAGCAAAAACCAAGCCATGGGGTCAAAAGGAATTGTCAGTAGAGCTCCGAGACAGGATTGTGTCAAGGCACAAATCTGGGGAAGGGTGCCAAAACATTTCTGCAGCATTGAAGGTCCCCAAGAACTCAGTGGCCTCCATCATTCTTAAGTGGAAGAAGTTTAGAACCACCAACACTCTTCCCAGAGCGGGCCGCCTGGCCAAACTGAGAAATCGGCAGAGAAGAGCCTTGAACAGGCGGGTGACCAAGGACCCGATGGTCACGTTGACAGCGCTCTAGAGTTCCTCTGTGGAGATGGGAGAAACTTCCAGAAGGACAACCATCTCTGCAGCACTCCACCAATCAGGCCAATTAGGCCTTTATGGTAGAGTGGCCAGACGCAAGTCACTCTTCAATAAAAGGCACATGACAGCCCTCTTGGAGTTTGCCAAAAGGCACCTAAAGACTCTCAGACCATTAGAAACAAGATTCTCTGGTCTGAGAAAACCAAGATTGAACTATTTGGCCTGAATGCAAAGCATCACGTCTGGAGGAAACTTGGCACCATCCCTACGATGAAGCAGGATGGTGGCAGCATCATGCTGTGGGGATATTTTTCAGCAGCAGGGACTGGGAGACTAGTCAGGATCGAGGCAAAAATGAACGGAGCAAAGTAGAGTGAGATCCTTAATGAAAACCTGCTCCAGAGCGCTCAGGACCTCAGACTGGGGTGAATGTTCACCTTCCAACAGGACAATGACCCTAAGCACACAGCCAAGACAATGCAGGATTGGCTTCGGAAAAAGTCTCTGATTGTCTTTGAGTGGCCCAGCCAGAGCCTGGACTTGAACCCGATCGAACATCTCTGTGCATCCCTTTGTAGTGTGTAATAGTTTGCAAGCCCTGCCACATCCAACGAGTGTTTGAGCTGGTGTAGTACGATTCGATCTTAGTCCTGTTTTGATGCTTTGCCTGTTTGATGGTTCGTCAGAGGGCATAGTGGGATTTCTTAGAAGCTTCCGGGTTAGAGTCCCGCTTGTTGAAAGAGGCAGCTCTAGCCTTTAGCTCATTGCGGACGTAGCCTGTTATCCATGGCTTCTGGTTGGGGTATGTATTTACAGTCACTGTGGGGACGACATCATCGATGCACTTATTGATGAATCCAGTGACTGATGTGGTGTACTCCTCAATGCCATCGGAAGAATCCTGGAACATATTCCAGTCTGCAAAACAGTCCTGTAGTTTAGAATCTGCTTCATCTGACCACTTTTTTATTGACCGAGTCACTGGTGCTTCCTGCTTTACTTTTTTGCTTGTAAGCAGGAGAATCAGGAGAATATAATTATGGTCAGATTTTCCAAATGCAGGGCGATGGATTGCACATTTAACATGCTGGTGGAAATTTGGTAAAAATGAATTCTATTCAATTTTTTCTATTTCCCTGCATTAAAGTCCCAGGCCACTAGGAGCGCCGCCTCTGGATGAGCGTTTTCCTGTTTGCCGGCATACAGCTCCTTGAGTGATGTTTTAGTGCCAGCATCGGTCTGTGATGGTATGTAGACAGCTACAAAAAAAATACAGATGAAAAGACTTCCTTAGATATCGTGCACAAGCTGTTGTTTACCAATATACATAGACCGCCACCCCTTGTCTTACAAGAGGCTGCTGTTCTATCCTGCCGATACTGTGTATAACCTGCCATTACACCCCTCCTCCCTCTCCTCCCTATTACACACCTCCTCCCTCTCCTCCCTATTACACCCCTCCTCCCTCTCCTCCCTATTACACCCCTCCTCCCTCTCCTCCCTATTACACACCTCCTCCCTATTACACCCCCCTCCCTTCTCCTCCCTATTACACCCCTCCTCCCTCTCCTCCCTCTCCTCCCTGTTACACCCTCCTCCCTCTCCTCCCTGTTACACCCCTCCTCCCTCTCCTCCCTATTACACCCTCCTCCCTCTCCTCCCTATTACACCCCTCCTCCCTCTCCTCCCTGTTACACCCCTCCTCCCTCTCCTCCTTGTTACACCCCTCCTCCCTCTCCTCCCTGTTACACCCCTCCTCCCTCTCCTCCCTATTACACCCTCCTCCCTCTCCTCCCTATTACACCCCTCCTCCCTCTCCTCCCTATTACACCCCTCCTCCCTCTCCTCCCTGTTACACCCCTCCTCCCTCTCCTCCCTCTCCTCCCTATTACACCCCTCCTCCCTCTCCTCCCTATTACACCCCTCCTCCCTCTCCTCCCTATTACACCCCTCCTCCCTCTCCTCCCTCTCCTCCCTCCCTATTACAACCCTCCTCCCTATTACACCCCCCCTCCCTTCGCCTCCCTATTACACCCTCCTCCCTCTCCTCCCTGTTACACCCCTCCTCCCTCTCCTCCCTATTACACACCTCCTCCCTATTACACCCCCCCTCCCTTCTCCTCCCTATTACACCCTCCTCCCTCTCCTCCCTGTTACACCCCTCCTCCCTCTCCTCCCTGTTACACCCCTCCTCCCTCTCCTCCCTATTACACACCTCCTCCCTATTACACCCCCCCCTCCCTTCTCCTCCCTATTACACCCTCCTCCCTCTCCTCCCTGTTACACCCCTCCTCCCTCTCCTCCCTGTTACACCCCTCCTCCCTCTCCTCCCTATTACACCCCTCCTCCCTCTCCTCCCTATTACACCCCTCCTCCCTCTCCTCCCTGTTACACCCCTCCTCCCTCTCCTCCCTATTACACCCTCCTCCCTCTCCTCCCTATTACACCCCTCCTCCCTCTCCTCCCTATTACACCCCTCCTCCCTCTCCTCCCTATTACACCCCTCCTCCCTCTCCTCCCTATTACACCCCTCCTCCCTCTCCTCCCTATTACACCCCTCCTCCCTCTCCTCCCTCTCCTCCCTCCCTATTACAACCCTCCTCCCTATTACACCCCCCTCCCTTCTCCTCCCTATTACACCCTCCTCCCTCTCCTCCCTATTACACCCCTCCTCCCTCTCCTCCCTATTACACCCCTCCTCCCTCTCCTCCCTATTACACCCTCCTCCCTCTCCTCCCTATTACACCCTCCTCCCTCTCCTCCCTATTACACCCTCCTCCCTCTCCTCCCTATTACACCCCTCCTCCCTCTCCTCCCTCCCTATTACACCCTCCTCCCTCTCCTCCCTATTACACCCCTCCTCCCTCTCCTCCCTATTACACCCCTCCTCCCTCTCCTCCCTCTCCTCCCTCCCTATTACAACCTTCCTCGCTCTCTCTACTCCCTCACTATTACACAGTGCTCAATTCCTCTATTCTTCCATCTGGTCTCTACATCCTTGCAGTTGTTAAAAGGAAAGGAAGTGTGCTTTGCCAACGGATGGTCTGCACTGCTTGAGGACAGAGGGAGACATACTGGAGTGTACTGAAATATCAGTAACAATTAGGCTGTGTGTGTGTGTGTGTGTGTGTGTGTGTGTGTGTGTGTGTGAGAGAGAGAGACCAGAGAGTAAGAGAAAGAAAGAGAGCGCAGAGAGGGAGAGAGAGGAAGAGAAAGAGAGAGTGGAAGAGAGAGAGAGAGAGCAGAGACAGAGAGATGGGAAGAGAAAAATAAGTGAGGGGATAAAGATAGAGAGATGGGTGGGCCTGCCTGGAGGACACTCACTGCTCATCATCAGCCCATCAGGCAGCTATACGACCAGACGAGCAGGCCCCGGGATGGAAGGATGGGCACCATTAATCTGGCCGACAGGAGGAGAGAGGGAGGGAGAGAGAGAGAGAGGTGGGCAGCAGAAGGGTGGCCTAAACTGAATCAAATATTTTCATATTGTCCTATAGAGTACAGTATCAACAACTACAGTTCAGCTTGGCATGGCTCAGGTTGGCTCAGTAGTGTGGAGAACATAGAGTAAGGGACAGGAGAAAGGAGACAGGGCAGACAACTGGTATTGTTGAGGGAGGGGGACAGGAGACAGGGCAGACAACTGGTATTGTTGAGGGAGGGGGACAGGAGACAGGGCAGACAACTGGTATTGTTGAGGGAGGGGGACAGGAGAAAGGAGACAGGGCAGACAACTGGTATTGTTGAGGGAGGGGGACAGGAGACAGGGCAGACAACTGGTATTGTTGAGGGATGGGGACAGGAGACAGGGCAGACAACTGGTATTGTTGAGGGAGGGGGACAGGAGACGGGCAGACAACTGGTATTGTTGAGGGAGGGGGACAGGAGACAGGGCAGTCAACTGGTATTGTTGAGGGAGGGGGACAGGAGACAAGGCAGTCAACTGGTATTGTTGAGGGAGGGGGACAGGAGACAGGGCAGTCAACTGGTATTGTTGAGGGAGGGGGACAGGAGACAGGGCAGTCAACTGGTATTGTTGAGGGAGGGGGACAGGAAACAGGGCAGACAACTGGTATTGTTGAGGGAGGGGGACAGGAGACAGGGCAGACAGGCTGGTATTGTTGAGGGAGGGGGACAGGAGACAGGGCAGACAACTGGTATTGTTGAGGGAGGGGGACAGGAGACAGGGCAGACAACTGGTATTGTTGAGGGAGGGGGACAGGAGACAGGGCAGACAACTGGTATTGGTGAGGGAGGGGGACAGGAGACAGTCAGACAACTGGGATTGTTATGGGAAGGGGGAAAGGAGACGGGCAGACAACTGGTATTGTTGAGGGAGGGGGACAGGAGACGGGCAGTCAACTGGTATTGTTGAGGGAGGGGGACAGGAGACGGGCAGACAACTGGTATTGTTGAGGGAGGGGGACAGGAGAAAGGAGACAGGGCAGACAACTGGTATTGTTGAGGGAGGGGGACAGGAGACAGGGCAGACAGGCTGGTATTGTTGAGGGAGGGGGACAGGAGACGGGCAGACAACTGGTATTGTTGAGGGAGGGGGACAGGAGACAGGGCAGTCAACTGGTATTGTTGAGGGAGGGGGACAGGAGAAAGGAGACAGGGCAGACAACTGGTATTGTTGAGGGAGGGGGACAGGAGACAGGGCAGTCAACTGGTATTGTTGAGGGAGGGGGACAGGAGAAAGGAGACAGGGCAGACAACTGGTATTGTTGAGGGAGGGGGACAGGAGACAGGGCAGTCAACTGGTATTGTTGAGGGAGGGGGACAGGAGACAGGGCAGTCAACTGGTATTGTTGAGGGAGGGGGACAGGAGACAGGGCAGACAACTGGTATTGTTGAGGGAGGGGACAGGAGACAGGGCAGTCAACTGGTATTGTTGAGGGAGGGGGACAGGAGACAGGGCAGACAACTGGTATTGTTGAGGGAGGGGGACAGGAGACGGGCAGTCAACTGGTATTGTTGAGGGAGGGGGACAGGAGACAGGGCAGACAACTGGTATTGTTGAGGGAGGGGGACAGGAGACGGGCAGTCAACTGGTATTGTTGAGGGAGGGGGACAGGAGACAGGGCAGACAACTGGTATTGTTGAGGGAGGGGGACAGGAGACGGGCAGACAACTGGTATTGTTGAGGGAGGGGGACAGGAGACGGGCAGACAACTGGTATTGTTGAGGGAGGGGGACAGGAGACAGGGAAGACAACTGGTATTGTTGAGGGAGGGGGACAGGAGACAGGGAAGACAACTGGTATTGTTGAGGGAGGGACACAGGAGACAGGGCAGTCGACTGGTATTGTTGAGGGAGGGGGACAGGAGACAGGGCAGACAACTGGTATTGTTGAGGGAGGGGGACAGGAGACAGGGCAGACAGGCTGGTATTGTTGAGGGAGGGGGACAGGAGACAGGGAAGACAACTGGTATTGTTGAGGGAGGGGGACAGGAGACAGGGCAGACAGGCTGGTATTGTTGAGGGAGGGGGACAGGAGACAGGGCAGACAACTGGTATTGTTGAGGGAGGGGGACAGGAGACGGGCAGACTAAAAGGTATTGTTGAAGGAGGGGGACAGGAGACGGGCAGACTAAAAGGTATTGTTGAAGCAGGGGGACAGGAGACAGGGCAGTCAGGCTCCCCAGCCAGCATGAAATGGAGATGGCAATGGATGAAGGACTCTGTTTCTCTTTCTCTCTCTCTCAAAAGCAGAAGAATCTACCCTGCTATAATCAGGCAGAAGCAGACGAATCTACCCTGCTATAATCAGGCAGAAGCAGACGAATCTACCCTGCTATAACCAGGCATAAGCAGAAGAATCTACCCTGCTATAATCAGGCTTAAGCAGAAGTATCTACCCTGCTATAATCAGGCATAAGCAGAAGAATCTACCCTGCTATAATCAAGCAGAAGCAGAAGAATCTACCCTGCTTTAATCAGGCATAAGCAGAAGAATCTACACTGCTATAATCAGGCATAAGCAGAAGAATCTACCCTGCTAAATCGGGCATAAGCAGAAGAATCTACCCTGCTATAATCAGGCATAAGCAGAAGAATCTACACTGCTATAATCAGGCATAAGCAGAAGAATCTACCCTGCTATAACCAGGCATAAGCAGAAGAAGCTTGCATGCTATAATCAGGCAGAAGCCGAACAATCTACCCTGCTATAATCAGGTAGAAGCAGAAGGATCTACCCTTCTATAATCAGGTAGAAGCAGAATAAGCTACCCTGCTATAATCAGAGATATTCATTCTGGTTGTAGATTTCTCCTTCCTCTCTCACTCTCTGTTTCTCCTTCCTCTCTCACTCTCTGTTTCTCCTTCCTCTCTCGCTCTCTGTTTCTCCTTCCTCTCTGTTTCTCCTTCCTCTCTGTTTCTCCTTCCTCTCTGTTTCTCCGTCCTCTCTCGCTCTCTGTTTCTCCTTCCTCTCTGTTTCTCCTTCCTCTCTCTCTCTGTTTCTCCTTCCTCTCTCGCTCTCTGTTTCTCCTTCCTCTCTGTTTCTCCTTCCTCTCTGTTTCTCCTTCCTCTCTTCCTCTCTGTTTCTCCTTCCTCTCTGTTTCTCCTTCCTCTCTGTTTCTCCTTCCTCTCTGTTTCTCCTTCCTCTCTGTTTCTCCTTCCTCTCTCGCTCTCTGTTTCTCCTTCCTCTCTGTTTCTCCTTCCTCTCTCGCTCTCTGTTTCTCCTTCCTCTCTGTTTCTCCTTCCTCTCTCTCTCTGTTTCTCCTTCCTCTCTCGCTCTCTGTTTCTCCTTCCTCTCTGTTTCTCCTTCCTCTCTGTTTCTCCTTCCTCTCTTCCTCTCTGTTTCTCCTTCCTCTGTTTCTCCTTCCTCTCTGTTTCTCCTTCCTGTCTCGCTCTCTATTTCTCCTTCCTCTCTGTTTCTCCTTCCTCTCTCGCTCTCTGTTTCTCCTTCCTCTCTGTTTCTCCTTCCTCTCTCGCTCTCTGTTACTCCTTCCTCTCTGTTTCTCCTTCCTCTCTCTCTCTGTTTCTCCTTCCTCTCTCGCTCTCTGTTTCTCCTTCCTCTCTGTTTCTCCTTCCTCTCTGTTTCTCCTTCCTCTCTGTTTCTCCTTCCTCTCTGTTTCTCCTTCCTCTCTGTTTCTCCTTCCTGTCTCGCTCTCTATTTCTCCTTCCTCTCTGTTTCTCCTTCCTCTGTTTCTCCTTCCTCTCTTCCTCTCTGTTTCTCCTTCCTATCTTGCTTTCTATTGGGTTATATGTGCTGAAACTTCAATCAGAACGACTGGTATATTTCCTCTGCAGTAGGCAGAGCAGTACCACACACACACACACACACACACACACACACACACACACACACACACACACACACACACACACACACACACACACACACACACACACACACACACACACACACACATACACACACATACACGTACACACAGTAGCTAGATGGGACTGCCACGCAATGGGCCGATTTTTCACAGTTTCACTTGGAGACTTGATCAGTACTCTCCTCTCATTCCTCACAGGCAAAGCCCATACTGCACCACTGTTTTCAGCTGTATTACAGAAACAAGGATAGTGTCAAATGTTTGATTCATATATTTACAAGCTAAATAATTTTACCACAAGATACAGAATCTAATAGAAAGGAGGACCAAAGGCACTCTTCAAATAATTAATTAAAATTCCTTTATTTGTACGGCATGTTCAATGGAACAAATATTTATTTTTTACTTTCGCCTGCACGGCCTTCATCAGGGATTACAAAGATAAGAAGACATTGTATTATTGTATCTTTGCACACTGTAGTCATTACATAGTCACTACATAATCACTCCCTAGTCACTACATAGTCACTACATAGCATAGTCACTACATAATCACTCCCTAGTCACTACATAGTCACTACATAGCATAGTCACTACATAATCACTCCCTAGTCACTACATAGTCACTACATAGCATAGTCACTACATAATCACTCCCTAGTCACTACATAGTCACTACATAGCATAGTCACTACATAATCACTCCCTAGTCACTACATAGTCACACCCTAGTCATTACATAGTCACTACATAGCATAGTCACTACATAATCACTCCCTAGTCACTACATAGTCACTACATAGCATAGTCACTACATAATCACTCCCTAGTCACTACATAGTCACACCCTAGTCATTACATAGTCACTACATAGCATAGTCACTACATAATCAGTCCCTAGTCATTACATAGTCACTACATAGTCAGTCCCTAGTACTTACATAGTCACTACATAGTCACACCCTAGTCATGACATAGTCACTACATAGCATAGTCACTACATAATCAGTCCCTAGTCATTACATAGTCACTACATAGTCAGTCCCTAGTCAATACATAGTCACTACATAGTCACACCCTAGTCATGACATAGTCACTACATAGAATAGTCACTACATAATCACTCCCTAGTCATTACATAATCACTACATAGTCAATCCCTAGTCACTACATATTCACTACATAATCACTCCCCAGAGTCACTACATAGTCACTACATAGCATAGTCACTACATAATCAGTCCCTAGTCATTACATAGTCACTACATAGTCACTACATAATCACTCCCTAGTCACTACATAGTCACTACATAGAATAGTCAATACATAATCATTCCCTGGTCATTACATAGTCACTTCATTGTCAGTCCCTAGTCACTACATTGTCACTACATAATCAGTACATAATCACTACATATTCACTCCCTAGTCACTACATAGTCACTACATAATCACTCCCTAGTCACTACATAGTCTGTCCCTAGTCACTACATAGTCACTACATAGTCGGTCCCTAGTCACTACATAGTCACTCCCTAGTCATTACATAATCACTACATAATCACTCCCTAGTCACTACACAGTCACTACACAGTAACTGCATAGTCACTACATAATCACTCTCTCGTCACTCTCTCGTCACTCTCTCGTCACTACATAGTCACTACATAGTCACTACATAGTCATTACATAGTCACTACATAGTCACTACATAATCATTACATAGTCACTCCCTAGTCACTACGTAGTCACTTCTTAATCAACACTTTTCCCTTGTCACTACATAATCACTCCCCAGTCACTACATAGTCACTACATAGCATAGACACTACATAATCAAATCTTTCCTTAATTTGGGGGTGTTCTGCCACTGTGTACTCTCGGTTTAAGGCCAGATAGCATTTCAGTTTGTTCTGGGTTTTTTTGGCCCCAGAGTCTGCAACACCTCTAAGCAAGAGGCACCACCAATCAAGCGGCACCATGAAGACCAAGGAGCTCTCCAAACAGGTCAGGGACAAATTTGTGGAGAAGTACAGATCAGGGTTGGGTTAAAAAAAAATATCAGAAACGTTTAACATCCCATGGAGCACCATTAAATCCATTATTAAAAAATGGAAAGAATATGGCACCACAACAAACCTGCCAAGAGAGAGCCGCCCACCAAAACTGACAGACCAGGCAAAGAGAACATTAATCAGAGGCAACAAAGAGACCAAAGATAACCCTAAAGGAGCTGCAAAGCTCCACAGCAGAGATTGGTGTATCTGTCCGTAGGACCACTTTATGCTATACACTCAACAGAGCTAGGCTTTACGGAAGAGTGGCCAGACAAAAGCCATTGCTTAAAGAAAAAAATAAGCAAACACGTTTGGTGTTCGCCAAAAGGCATGTGGGAGACTCCCCAAACATATGGAAGAAGGTACTCTGGTCAGATGAGATTAAAATGTAGCTTTTTGGCCATCAAGGAAAATGCTATATCGGGCGCAAACCCAACACCTCTCATCACCAATGAGAACACCATCCCCACAGTGAAGCATGGTGGTGGCAGCATCATGCTGTGGGGATGTTTTTCATCGGCAGGGACTTGGAAACTGGTCAGAATTGAAGGAACAATGGATGGCGCTAAATACAGGGATATTCTTGAGGGAAACCTGTTTCAGTCTTCCAGAGATTTGAGACTGGGAGGTTCACCTTCCAGAAGGACAATGACCCTAAGCATACTGCTAAAGCAACACTCGAGTGGTTAAAGGGGAAACATTTAAGTGTATTGGAAAGGCCTAGTCAAAGCCCAGACCTCAATCCAATTGAGAATCTGTGGTATGACTTAAACATTGCTGTACACCAGCGGAACCCATCCAACTTGAAGGAGCTGGAGCAGTTTTGCCTTGAAGAATGAGCAACAATCCCAGTGTCTAGATGTGCCAAGCTTATAGAGACATACCCCAAGAGACTTGCAGATGTAATTGTTGCAAAAGGTGGATCTACAAAGTATTGACTTTGGTGGGGTGAATAGTTTTGCACTTTCATGTATTCTGTTTTTTTTGTCTTATTTCTTGTTTGTTTCACAATAAAAAATATTTTGCATCTTCAAAGTTGTTGGGCATCTTGTGTAAATCAAATTATACAGACCGCCAAAACATCTTTTTTAATTCCAGGATGTCAGGCAACAAAATAGGAAAAATGACAAGGGGGGTGAATACCTTCACAAGCCACTATATGTCCTCATTATCATATCCTGGTTAATTAACAATTGAAAGATAATCAACACGTTAATCAATTCCCAACACATCTGAGCTAAAATAATTAATGTATTAATGTATAATTCTCGCTACCTTCATGTATCAGCATATTATCTCTACCGTCAAGCATTGTCATATGTAACTCGTTTCAGAAAGATAGGCGTATGTCGTGTATCACTAATAGGAGAGCTATTTCAACGTAAACTTTTTTTTTAATCAAAATGTTGTATTTTTTTTTTAAATGTCTTCTGGAAAATGTGAACTTTCATGTGCCTTAATAACAAACTTGTATGCCGTCAGTAACTATGAATAAAATAGTTAAAGGATGAGCCTTCTGCTGAGATAATGGATGTGCTGGACATGCCCGAGAGATGAGTTCAGATTGGTCTGCCATGTAACACGCTTCTGTCTATAACATGAGCTGCTCAGTAAGGTAATCCTTTCTAACACGATAAAGATATCACGAAGTAGAACTGCATCAGCGTTGCTCTCCACTTTCTGGAGGACCGAGTTTTGAAATCAGTGGAATTAGAGTATCCTAGCTAAGGAGATGGAGAAAATCCTGGTGTTTGATTACAAATATGCAGACAGAGTCGAAAAGAGAACACACAAAAGACTGTTGTATAGCACACCTGTCTCCGGATTACATCTTCAAACTAAGGGCAACCATGGCATCCATGACAGAGAGGGAGAAGTGTCATTTCAGGTATATGGGTAAGATAGTCTAACTAGTTACATTTTCAGATATTACACTTTTCTAATTTTGGCAGAAAGTTGTTTTCATTTCAAGTGAAAGCATATTTCTAGCTGTCTAGCTTATGTTAGCTGGCTGGCTCACTAGCTAAAGCTACGTGTATGATGTGTCTAGTAATATTATTCGTATCTCAAAGCCATTTGCTTTGCTAGTTATAGACTAATGTTAGCTAGCAAGCTAACATTGAACCTGGTTGTGTGCAAAATGGCGCCGAAAGAGATGGTCAGGTGCAGATATTCGTTTTTTATTAATATTATATTGTATTATTTCTTACATTGTTAGCCGAGGAAATCTCAAGTCTTATTACATACAGCTGGGAAGAACTACTGGATATAAAAGCAATGACAACTTACCAACATTACAACCAGGAATACGTCTTTCCCGAAGCGGATCCTTTGTTCGGACCTCCACCCTGGACATGGGATCTAATCCGAGAGGCCGACCCAAAAGCAGCCTACTGGTCAGACTCAGAAGGGCGAGCACAACATCCACCGCTCCCGAGCATATTACTCGCCAATGTTCAATCTCTAGATAACAAGGTGGACAAAATTAGGGCACGAGTTGCCTTCCAGAGAGACATCAGAGATTCACAACAACATACAGGAACTTAAGTCCTTCCTTACAATCAACGCCGACCGCATTATCTTCCAAGAGAATTCTCTTTGATTATAGTCACAGCTGTGTATATCCCCCCCCCCCAAGCGGAAACACTGGACTCTATGTCAACTGGAAACCATGCATCGTGAGGCTGCATTTATTGTAGCCGGGGATTTAAACAAATCTAAACTGAGAACGAGAGTTCCTAAATGTTATCAGCATATCGAACGCGTGACACGGGCTAGTAGCATTCTGGATCATTGCTACTCTAACTTCCGCGATGCATACAAAGCCCTCCCCCGCCCTGCCTTAGGCAAATCTGACCATCACTCCATTTTGTTGCTCCCAGCCTATAGACAGAAACTAAAACAGGAAACGCCCGTGCTCAGGTCTGTCCAATGCTGGTCTGACCAATAGGATTCCACGTTTCATGATTGCTTCCATCACGTGGACTGGGATATGTTCCGGATAGCCTCAGAAAACAACATTGATATAAATGCTGACTCAGTGAGCGAGTTTATTAGCAAGTGCATCGGAGATGTCGTACCCACCCTTAAAACATTTCCTAACCAGAAACCGTGGATTGATGGCAGCATTCGCTCAAAACTGAAAGCGTGAACCATTGCTTTTAATCATGGCAAGGTGACTGGAAACATGACCGAATACAAACAGTGCAGCTATTCCCTCTGCAAGGTAATCAAACAAGCAAAGTGTCAGTATAGAGACAAAGTAGAGTTGCAATTCAACGTCTCAAACACGAGATGTATGTGGCAGGGTCTGTAGTCAATCACGGACTACAAAAAGAAAACCAGCCCCGTCGCGGACATTGACGTTTTGTTCCCAGACAAATTAAACAACTTCTTTGCTCGGATTGAGGACAATACAGTGCCACTGACATGGCCCGCTACCAAAACCTGTGGGCTCTCCTTCTCCGTGGCCAAAGTGAGTAAAACATTTAAATTAACCCTCACAAGGCTGCCGGCCCAGACGGCATCCCTAGCTGCGTCCTCAGAGCATGTGCAGACCAGCTGGCTGGTGTGTTTACAGACATATTCAATCAATCCCTATCCCAGTCTGTTGTTCCCACATGCTTCAAGATGGCCTCCATTGTTCCTGTTCCCAAGAAAGCTAAGGTAACTGAACTGAATGACTATCGCCCAGTTGAATTTATTTGACAAGGACAGTGCACATTACATAATCAACGTTTTAGTGTTCACATCAATTTTAAATGTGGGATGACACAATCCCCAAACCCACCAGCACAAGAACACACATACACGCACTCGCACGCATCCACCATCCACCTCGCATCCACCATCCACCTCACATCCACCTCACATCCACCTCAAATCCACCATCCACCTCACATCCACCTCAAATCCACCATCCACCTCACATCCACCTCACATCCACCTCAAATCCACCATCCACCTCACATCCACCTCACATCCACCTCAAATCCACCATCCACCTCACATTCACCTCACATCCACCATCCACCTCACATTCACCTCACATCCAACTCACATCCACCTCACATTCACCTCACATCCACCATCCACCTCACATCCACCTCACATCCACCATCCACCTCACATCTACCATTCACCTCAAATCCACCATCCACCTCACATCCACCTCACATCCACCTCACATCCACCATCCACCTCACATCTACCTCACATCCACCATCCACCTCACATCCACCTCACATCCACCTCACATCCACCATCCACCTCACATCCACCATCCACCTCACATCCACCTCACATCCACCTCACATCCACCTCACATCCACCTCACATCCACCATCCACCTCACATCCACCTCACATCCACCTCACATCCACCTCACATCCACCATCCACCTCACATCCACCTCACATCCACCTCACATCCACCTCACATCCACCTCACATCCACCTCACATCCACCTCACATCCACCATCCACCTCACATCCACCTCACATCCACCATCCACCTCACATCCACCTCACATCCACCTCAAATCCACCTCACATCCACCATCCACCTCACATCCACCATCCACCTCACATCCACCTCACATCCACCTCACATCCACCTCACATCCACCATCCACCTCACATCCACCATCCACCTCACATCCACCTCACATCCACCATCCACCATCCACCTCACATCCACCACGCATAAACCTTGCTTCCAAGCCCTGTGCCAAAGTCCTATCTGCAATACCTTTTGTTCTCATTCTAACTCTGTCCTGTGCTAGCTAAAGCGTTTTGTTAGCGTCCTACACACACACACACACACACACACACACACACACACACACACACACACACACACACACACACACACACACACACACACAAAAGTCTGAAGTCCTTCCTCTGTCAAGGACAAACCCTTTGTTTCCTGTCTCCAGATAAGACTGCTCCAGAGATCATGGCAGGTGCAGGACAAAACCTTAAAGGAAGATACACACAGTGCATCATCAGAACTAATACTGTTACGCTCTCCTTCTGTCAGTACTTGCTTCCGTAGCGCCATCTATGAATTTGAGAGTGGTTATGATTCTCTACCCCCATCCCTCAGCTTTATAAACCACGTTATCTGTAGCTTCCATGCACAGCTCTCTCTTTTCCATTGTTTGTGGTGTTTTATTTCATCTTTATTTTACCAGGCAGGTCAAATTAAGAACAAATTCTTATTTACAATGTTGGCCTGGCAGGTGTCAAAAAACCTTCTGTGGGACGGGGATTAGATGTAACACAAGACCACACAGAAGGAAGACACTTGACAATAGCAGACAGACAGTGGAAACAGAGCACACCACGACAACAGAGACACCGTCATACCCCATGAAGAGAGACCCAACAACACAATATGGCACAAACATTGTCAAGTGCCAAAAACAGCATGAGGGTCAAAGTAGACAGAGACCAGCACATCATCCCAAGAGGGCTATCACAACGCTCCACGACAAGAGGGATATACCAACTCTCCACGACTAGAGGGATATCCCCACGACTAGAGGGATATCCCAACGCTCCACGACTAGAGGGATATCACAACGCTCCACGACTAGAGGGATATCACAACGCTCCACGACTAGAGGGATATCACAACTCTCCACGACTAGAGGGATATCACAACGCTCCACGACTAGAGGGATCTCACAACTCTCCACGACTAGAGTGATATCACAACTCTCCACGACTAGAGGGATATCACAACGCTCCACGACTAGAGGGATATCACAACGCTCCACGACTAGAGGGATATCACAACTCTCCACGACTAGAGGGATATCCCAACGCTCCACGACTAGAGGGATATCGCAACGCTCCACGACAAGAGGGATATCCCAACGCTCCACGACAAGAAGGATATCACAACTCTCCACAACTAGAGGGATATCACAACGCTCCACGACTAGAGGGATATCACAACGCTCCATGACAAGAGGGATATCCCCACGACTAGAGGGATATCCCAACTCTCCACGACAAGAGGGCTATCCCAACGCTCCACGACTAGAGGGATATCCCAACGCTCCACGACTAGAGGGATATCACAACGCTCCACGACTAGAGGGATATCACAACGCTCCACGACTAGAGGGATATCCCAACGCTCCACGACAAGAGGGATATCACAACTCTCCACGACTAGAGGGCTATATGTTCAGTATTACGTAAGAGACCACCGTTTTACTTCCTAGTGATGTGCAGTATTAGGTGGGAGACCACAGTTTTACTTCCTAGTGATGTGCAGTATTAGGTGGGAGACCACCGTTTTACGTCCTAGTGATGTGCAGTGTTGTGTGGGAGATCAGATGGATTTGTAAACTATTTCCTCCCACCCAGGGGAAGAACTGCATATTTCTTATTTAATATGTCACATATTAACCATGGTCCATATAAAACACACACTATATCACTGGCTCTGCCACACTCTCTAGCTCTCTCTCTTCTTCAATTCTAAGGGCTTTATTTGCTTTGGAAACACATGTTTACATCGCCAAAGCAATGAAAATAGATATTAAACAAAAGTGAAATAAACAATAAAGAATTAACAGTCAATATTACACTCACAAAATCTCTGAAAGTATAGAGACATTTCAAATGTAATATTACGGCTATATACAGTATCTCTCCCTCTCTCTCTTTGTCTCTCACTCTCTCTCCCTCTCTTTCACTCCTCTCTCTCTCTCTATTTCTCTCACTTTCTTTCTTCCTCTGTCCCTCTCTCTCTTTCTCCATCTCTCTCTTGCTCTCTCTCTCTCTCTCTCGATTTCTCTCTTCCTCCATCTCTCTCTCTCTCTGTCTCTCTCTCTCTATCTCTCTTTCTTCATCTCTCTCTCTCTCTCTCTCTCTCTCTCTCTCTGTCTCTCTCTCTCTCTCTCTCTCTCTCTATCTCTCTGAAACACATCCATGCCTTACATCCCATAAGATTTGAAGAAGTGTTATCTGAGTAATGAGGCTGACTTCTACATGTACGTCATCTCATATCATTAGCTAATCTCTCCAGACTCCATGCTCTTGGATATCATTAAAACAAAATGTATAACATTATCACATACATTCCAGGATAGGTGCAGTGAAATGTGTTGTTTTACAGGGTCAGTCATAGTAGTATGATAGGTGTTGTTTTACAGGGTCAGTCATAGTAGTATGATAGGTGTTGTTTTACAGAGTCAGTTATAGTAGTATGATAGGTGTTGTTGTACAGGGTCAGCCATAGTAGTATGATAGGTGTTGTTTTACAGAGTCAGTTATAGTAGTATGATAGGTGTTGTTGTACAGGGTCAGTCATAGTAGTATGATAGGTGTTGTTTTACAGGGTCAGTCATAGTAGTATGATAGGTGTTGTTTTACAGGGTCAGCCATAGTAGTATGATAGGTGTTGTTTTACAGGGTCAGCCATAGTAGTATGATAGGTGTTGTTTTTACAGGGTCAGCCATAGTAGTATGATAGGTGTTGTTGTACAGGGTCAGTCATAGTAGTATGATAGGTGTTGTTGTACAGGGTCAGCCATAGTAGTATGATAGGTGTTGTTTTACAGGGTCAGTCATAGTAGTATGATAGGTGCAGTGTAATGTGTTGTTTTATACAGGGTCAGCCATAGTATTACATCGCCCCTGGAGCATATCAGGGTTCAGTGCCTTGCTCAAGGACACAACGACAGATTTTTCACCTTGACGGCTCGAGTTCTCTAACCTCTAGGCTATCTGCCGCCTCTACACACTAACCACTAGGCTACCTGCATCTCCTCCACTCTAACCTCTAGGCTATCTGCATCTCCTCCACTCTAACCTCTAGGCTATCTGCATCTCCTCCACTCTAACCTCTAGGCTACCTGCATCTCCTCCACTCTAACCTCTAGGCTACCTGCATCTCCTCCACTCTATCTAGGCTATCTGCATCTCCTCCACTCTAACCTCTAGGCTACCTGCATCTCCTCCACTCTAACCTCTAGGCTACCTGCATCTCTTCCACTCTAACCTCTAGGCTACCTGCATCTCCTCCACTCTAACCTCTAGGCTACCTGCATCTCCTCCACTCTAACCTCTAGGCTACCTGCATCTCTTCCACTCTAACCTCTAGGCTATCTGCATCTCCTCCACTCTAACCTCTAGGCTACCTGCATCTCCTCCACTCTAACCTCTAGGCTACCTGCATCTCCTCCATTCTAACCTCTAGGCTATCTGCATCTCCTCCACTCTAACCTCTAGGCTACCTGCATCTCCTCCACTCTAACCTCTAGGCTACCTGCATCTCCTCCACTCTAACCTCTAGGCTACCTGCATCTCCTCCACTCTAACCTCTAGGCTATCTGCATCTCCTCCACTCTAACCTCTAGGCTACCTGCATCTCCTCCACTCTAACCTCTAGGCTACCTGCATCTCCTCCACTCTAACCTCTAGGCTACCTGCATCTCCTCCACTCTAACCTCTAGGCTACCTGCATCTCCTCCACTCTAACCTCTAGGCTACCTGCATCTCCTCCACTCTAACCTCTAGGCTACCTGCATCTCCTCCACTCTAACCTCTAGGCTATCTGCATCTCCTCCACTCTAACCTCTAGGCTATCTGCATCTCCTCCACTCTAACCTCTAGGCTATCTGCATCTCCTCCACTCTAACCTCTAGGCTATCTGCATCTCCTCCACTCTAACCTCTAGGCTATCTGCATCTCCTCCACTCTAACCTCTAGGCTACCTGCATCTCCTCCACTCTAACCTCTAGGCTACCTGCATCTCCTCCACTCTAACCTCTAGGCTACCTGCATCTCCTCCACTCTAACCTCTAGGCTATCTGCATCTCCTCCACTCTAACCTCTAGTCTACCTGCATCTCCTCCACTCTAACCTCTAGGCTACCTGCATCTCCTCCACTCTAACCTCTAGGCTATCTGCATCTCCTCCACTCTAACCTCTAGGCTACCTGCATCTCCTCCACTCTAACCTCTAGGCTACCTGCATCTCCTCCACTTTAACCTCTAGTCTACCTGCATCTCCTCCACTCTAACCTCTAGGCTATCTACATCTCCTCCACTCTAACCTCTAGGCTACCTGCATCTCCTCCACTCTAACCTCTAGGCTACCTGCATCTCCTCCACTCTAACCTCTAGGCTACCTGCATCTCTTCCACTCTAACCTCTAGGCTACCTGCATCTCCTCCACTCTAACCTCTAGGCTACCTGCATCTCTTCCACTCTAACCTCTAGGCTATCTGCATCTCCTCCACTCTAACCTCTAGGCTACCTGCATCTCCTCCACTCTAACCTCTAGGCTACCTGCATCTCCTCCACTCTAACCTCTAGGCTATCTGCATCTCCTCCACTCTAACCTCTAGGCTACCTGCATCTCCTCCACTCTAACCTCTAGGCTACCTGCATCTCCTCCACTCTAACCTCTAGGCTACCTGCATCTCCTCCACTCTAACCTCTAGGCTACCTGCATCTCCTCCACTCTAACCTCTAGGCTACCTGCATCTCCTCCACTCTAACCTCTAGGCTACCTGCATCTCCTCCACTCTAACCTCTAGGCTATCTGCATCTCCTCCACTCTAACCTCTAGGCTATCTGCATCTCCTCCACTCTAACCTCTAGGCTATCTGCATCTCCTCCACTCTAACCTCTAGGCTATCTGCATCTCCTCCACTCTAACCTCTAGGCTATCTGCATCTCCTCCACTCTAACCTCTAGGCTACCTGCATCTCCTCCACTCTAACCTCTAGGCTACCTGCATCTCCTCCACTCTAACCTCTAGGCTACCTGCATCTCCTCCACTCTAACCTGTAGGCTATCTGCATCTCCTCCACTCTAACCTCTAGGCTATCTGCATCTCCTCCACTCTAACCTCTAGGCTACCTGCATCTCCTCCACTCTAACCTCTAGTCTACCTGCATCTCCTCCACTCTAACCTCTAGGCTACCTGCATCTCCTCCACTCTAACCTCTAGGCTACCTGCATCTCCTCCACTCTAACCTCTAGGCTATCTGCCGCCATAACATCGTACTCCATATCAGTGACCCCCAAAACATCTCAGCTACCCTGGTACCTTGTGTGTAATGGTTGTACAGCTGTCAGGGAGGTGGACGGTTATTTAATGCACCCACCTGAGCTGATGTGAAAGCAGAGCGTTTGGGAGAAGCTTCAGAAAGCATGCCTGGCTGTTTTGTCATTTTCTTTCTTTGTTGGTATCTCTGAGGCAGGGCCCCTCCAACTGTGTTCCTGGAGAGCTATCCTCCTGTAGGTTTTAACTCCAACCCTGTTCCTGGAGAGGTAACCTCCTGTAGGTTTTAACTCCAAAAGGATCCCTGCTGTCTGGCTGCTCTACATTATGAAGAACAGGATCCCTGCTGTTTGGCTGCTCTACATTATGGAGATCAGGATCCCTGCTGTCTGGCTTCTCTACATTATGGAGATCAGGATTCCTGCTGTCTGGCTGCTCTACATTATGAAGAACAGGATCCCTGCTGACTGGCTGCTCTACATTATGAAGAACAGGATCCCTGCTGTTTGGCTGCTCTACATTATGAAGAACAGGATCCCTGCTGTTTGGCTTCTCTACATTATGAAGAACAGGATCCCTGCTGTCTGGCTGCTCTCCAGAGTTACTAGTGTGTTTATGAAACAGGAGCTAGGACTGACTGGGTCTAGGACTGACTGGGTCTGGGGATGACTGGGTCTAGGACTGACTGGGTCCGGGGATGACTGGGTCAAGGACTGACTGGGTCTGGGGATGACTGGGTCAAGGACTGACTGGGTCTGGGGATGACTGGGTCTAGGACTGACTGGGACTAGGACTGACTGGGTCTAGGACTGACTGGGTCTAGGACTGACTGGGTCTGGGGATGACTGGGTCTGGGGATGTCTGGGTCTGGGGATGACTGGGTCTGGGGATGACTGGGGATGACTGGGTCTGGGGATGACTGGGTCTGGGGATGACTGGGTCTGGGGATGACTGGGTCTGGGGATGTCTGGGGATGACTGGGTCTGGGGATGTCTGGGTCTGGGGATGACTGGGTCTGGGGACTGACTGGGTCTGGGGGTGAGTGGGTCTGGGGGTGACTGGGTCTGGGGGTGACTGGGTCTGGGGATGACTGGGTCTGGGGACTGACTGGGTCTGGGGGTGAGTGGGTCTGGGGGTGACTGGGTCTGGGGGTGACTGGGACTGGGGATGACTGGGTCTGGGGGTGACTGGGTCTGGGGATGTCTGGGTCTGGGGATGACTGGGTCTGGGGATGACTGGGGATGACTGGGTCTGGGGATGACTGGGTCTGGGGATGACTGGGTCTGGGGACTGACTGGGTCTGGGGATGACTGGGTCTGGGGATGACTGGGTCAAGGGATGACTGGGTTTGGGGATGACTGGGTCTGGGGATGACTGGGTCTAGCACTGACTGGGTCTAGCACTGACTGGGTCTGGGGATGACTGGGTCTAGGGATGACTGGGTCTGGGGATGACTGGGTCTGGGGGTGACTGGGTCTGGGGGTGACTGGGTCTGGGGATGACTGGATCTAGGAATGACTGGGTCTGGGGGTGACTGGGTCTGGGGATGACTGGGTCTAGGACTGACTGGGTCTGGGGATGACTGGGTCAAGGACTGACTGGGTCTGGGGATGACTGGGTCTGGGGAAGTCTGGGGATGACTGGGTCTGGGGATGACTGGGTCTAGGACTGACTGGGTCTGGGGATGACTGGGTCTGAGGATGACTAGGTCTAGGACTGACTGGGTCTGGGGATGACTGGGTCTGGGGATGACTGGGTCTGGGGATGACTGGGTCAAGGACTGACTGGGTCTAGGGGGTGACTGGGTCAAGGACTGACTGGGTCTGGGGGTGACTGGGTCTGGGGATGACTGGATCTGGGGATGACTGGGTCTAGGACTGACTGGGTCTGGGGATGACTGGGTCAAGGACTGACTGGGTCTGGGGGTGACTGGGTCTGGGGATGACTGGATCTGGGGATGACTGCGTCTAGGACTGACTGGGTCTGGAGATGACTGGGTCAAGGACTGACTGGGTCTAGGGGGTGACTGGGTCAAGGACTGACTGGGTCTGGGGATGACTGGGTCTGGGGATGACAGGGTCAAGGACTGACTGGGTCTAGGGGGTGACTGGGTCAAGGACTGACTGGGTCTAGGACTGACTGGGTCTAGGGATGACTGGGTTCTAGCACTGACTGGGTCTGGGGATGACTGGGTCTGGGGATGACTGGGTCTGGGGATGACTGGGTCTGGGGATGACTGGGTATGACTGGGTCTGGGGATGACTGGGTCAAGGATTGACTGGGTCTGGGGATGACTGGGTCTGGGGATGACTGAGTCTAGGACTGACTGGGTCTGGGGATGACTGGGTCAAGGACTGACTGGGTCTAGGACTGACTGGGTCTGGGGATGACTGGGTCTGGGGATGACTGGGTCAAGGACTGACTGGGTCTGGGGATGACTGGTTCTGGGGATGACTGGGTCTAGGACTGACTGGGTCTGGGGATGACTGGGTCTGGGGATGACTGGGTCTGGGGATGACTGGGTCTAGGACTTACTGGGTCTAGGACTGACTGGGTCTGGGGATGACTGGGTCTGGGGATGACTGGGTCTAGGACTGACTGGGTCTGGGGATGACTGGGGATGTCTGGGGATGTCTGGGGATGACTGGGTCTGGGGATGTCTGGGGATGACTGGGTCTGGGGATGACTGGGTCTGGGGATGACTGGGGATGACTGGGTCTGGGGATGTCTGGGGATGACTGGGTCTGGGGATGACTGGGTCTGGGGATGACTGGGTCTAGGACTGACTGGGTCTAGGACTGACTGTGTCTGGGGATGACTGGGACTGATCTATGCTGAGACTGGGGCTATGGGTGAGGTGATGAGATCATACAGAGGTAGCAACAACATTAGGATGAGCTTAAGAAAGCAGTGAAGCATGGTTCTCTCTCTATTGGTATCTTCCTCTCTTCTCTTCTATTCTGTTGTCTCCTCTCCTCTCATCTCCTCTCCTCTCCTCCCCTCCCCTCCCCTCTCCTCTCCTCTCCTCTCCTCTCCTCTCCTCTCCTCTCCTCTCCTCTCCTCTCCTCTCCTCTCCCCTCGTCTCCTCTCCTCCCCCCTCCTCTCCTCTCCTCTCCTCTCCTCTCCTCTCCTCTCCTCTCCCCTCGTCTCCTCTCCTCTCCTCTCTCCTCCTCTCCTCCTCTCCCCTCTCTCCTCCTCTCCTCCTCTCCTCGCCTCTCCTCTCCTCTCCTCTAGATGATTAAAGAAAACAGGACCTTCATTTAATGGGGTTAGGTGTAGTAATGCTTCAATAACAATTCTGGATTGTAAAACATGTTGTGAAAATGACATTCAGCACATCATACACTTGGCAGTCTTCAAACTGAGCCTTTTAAAAAAGCGGTAAATAAGCCTTCTTTGCAAGTCAACCACGTTTGATAGCACACATTTCAAAATGCAGCTTTAAAAACGGCTCTAGTTTTGCCGTGTGAATGACCTGTGGCTCCAACTAGCAGACCACCACATCAACACAGACCAGGGGGTCTGAGAGCAGACCACCACATTAGCACAGACCAGAGCAGACCACCACATTAACACAGACCAGGGGATCTGAGAGCAGACCACCACATTAACACAGACCAGGGGGTCTGAGAGCAGACCACCACATTAACACAGACCAGGGGATCTGAGAGCAGACCATCACATTAACACAGACCAGGGGGTCTGAGAGCAGACCACCACATTAACACAGACCAGGGGGTCTGAGAGCAGACCACCACATTAACACAGACCAGGGGGTCTGAGAGCAGACCATCACATTAACACAGACCAGGGGGTCTGAGAGCAGACCACCACATTAACACAGACCAGGGGATCTGAGAGCAGACCATCACATTAACACAGACCAGGGGGTCTGAGAGCAGACCACCACATTAACACAGACCAGGGGGTCTGAGAGCAGACCACCACATTAACACAGACCAGGGCAGACCACCACATTAACACAGACCAGGGCAGACCACCACATTAACACAGACCAGGGGGTCTGAGAGCAGACCACCGCATTAACACAGACCAGGGGGTCTGAGAGCAGACCACCACATTAACACAGACCAGGGGGTCTGAGAGCAGACCACCACATTAACACAGACCAGGGGGTCTGAGAGCAGACCACCACATTAACACAGACCAGGGCAGACCACCACATTAACACAGACCAGGGGGTCTGAGAGCAGACCATCACATTAACACAGACCAGGGGGTCTGAGAGCAGACCACCACATTAACACAGACCAGGGGATCTGAGAGCAGACCACCACATTAACACAGACCAGGGGGTCTGAGTTTCACATAGATGATATAGGGAAGAAGAGAGGGAGGGAGAGAGAGAGAGAGTGATGGAGTGAAATGGAGAGCGGTAAGTAGAGGAGAGAGATGTAGAGGGAAGAAGCGATGGAGAAAGGAGAAAGAGAGAGATCAAGACAAAAACAAGACAGAAAAGGAAAAATAGAGGTAGAGAGCAGGAGAGGGAGAAACATAAATGAGAGCATGAAACCAGCATTCTTCAAGGATTTTCTGGGGATCTGAAAAGGGCTGAGTCAAGCCGCAGGGGACTTGTAACTTTGACACGGCAAAATAGCTATTGTAATCCTGACCAGGTGAGCCAGAGATGGAGTGATGGAGATAGCGAGAGAGAGAGAGAGAGATCACGCTGCCGTCATACCGCTCAGGAAGGAGACGCCTTCTGTCTCCTAGAGATTAACGTATTTTGGTGCGAAAAGTGCAAATCAATCCCAGAACAACAGCAAAGGACCTTTTGAAGATGCTGGAGGAAACAGGTACAAAAATATCTATATCCACAGTGAAACGACTCCCATATCGACATAACCTGAAAGGCCGCTCAGCAAGGAAGAAGCCATTGCTCCAAAACTACCATAAAAAAGCCAGACAACGGCTTGCAACTGTACATAGGGACAAAGATCATACTTTTTTGGAGAAATGTCCTCTGGTCTGATGAAACAAAAATATAACTGTTTGGCCATAATGACCATAGTTATGTTTGGAGGAAAAAGGGGGAAGCTTGCAAGCCGAAGAACACCATCCCAACCGTGAAGCACGGAGGTGGCAGCATCATGTTGTGGTGGTGCTTGCTGCAGGAGGGACTGGTACACTTTACAAAATAGATGGCATCATGAGGCAGGAAAATTAGCTGGACATATTGAAGCAACATCTTAAGACATCAGTCAGGAAGTTAAAGCTTGGTTCCAAATGGACAATGACCCCAAGCATACCTCCAAAGTTGTGGCAAAATGGATTAAGGACAACAAAGTCAAGGTATTGGAGTGGCCATCCCAAAGCCCTGACCTCATCCTATAGAACATTTGTGTGTAGAACTAAAAAAGCCCATGCAAGCAAGGATGCCTACAAACCTGACTCAGTTACACCAGCTCTGTCAGGAGGAATGGGCAAAAATTCACCCAATTTATTGTGGGAAGCTTGTAGAAGGCTACCCAAAATCTTTTACCAAAGTTAAACAATTTAAAGGCAATGCTTCTGATCCACTGGGAATGTGATTAAATAAATAATAGGAAAACTGAAATCAGTTTTACTAAATTTTTACCAGCATGTCACATTTGCAACCAGTTGAAAAAAAACTCTACACCACCTTTACTCCACACACAGAGATGCATGCAATGCTCTCCCTTGCCCTCCATTTGGAAAATCTCACCATAATTCTATCCTCCTGATTCCTGCTTACAAGCAACAACGAAAGCAGGAAGTACCAGTGACTCGCTCAATACGGAAGTGGTCAGATGACACGGATGTTACGCTACAGGACTGTTTTGCCAGCACAGACTGGAATATGTTCCGGGATTCATCCAATGGCATTGAGGAGTACACCACCTCAGTCATCGGCTTCATCAATAAGTGCATCAATGACGTCATCCCTACAGTGACTGTACGTACATTTCCAAACCAGAAGCCATGGATTACAGGCAACATCTGCATCGAACGAAAAGCTAGAGCTGCCGCTTCACGGAGTGGGACACTAATCAGGAAGCCTATAAGAAATCCTGCTATGCCCTCAGACGAACCATAAAACAAGCAAAGCTTCAATACAGGATTAAGAGTGAATCCTACTACACCGGCTCGTCGGATGTGGCAGTGCTTGAAAACTATTACGGACTAGAAAGGGAAACCCAGACGCGAGCTGCCCAGTGATGTGAGCCTACCAGACGAGCTAAATGCCTTTTATGCTCGCTTCGAGGCAAGCAACACCGAAACATGCACGAGAGCACCAGCTGTTTTGGATGACTGTGTGATAACGCTCTCGGTAGCTGATGTGCGCAAGACCTTTAAACAGGTCAACATTCACAAAGCTGCAGGGCCAGATGGAAGTGCACTCAAAGCATGCGCGGACCAACTGGCAAGTGTCTTTACTGACATTTTCAACCTCTCCCTGACTGAGTCTGTAATAACTACATGTTTTAAGGCGACCACCATAGTCCCCGTGCCCAAGGATGCGAAGGTAACCTGCCTAAATGTTTACTGGCCCATAGCACTCATGTAATATCGGTGGCCATGAAGTGCTTTGAAAGGCTGGTCATGGCTCACATCAACATCATCCTCCCGGATCACACTCCACACTGCCCTTTCCCACCTGGACAAAAGGAACACATATGTGAGAATGCTGTTCATTGACTACAGCTCAGGGTTCAACACCATAGTGCCCACAAAGCTCATCACTAAGTTAAGGACAATGGGACTAAACACCTCACTCTGCAACTGGATCCTGGTCTTCCTGACGGGCCGCCTCCAGGTGGGAAGGGCAGGCAACAACACGTCTGCCATGCTGATCCTCAACACTGGGTCCCCTCAAGGGTGTGTACTTAGTCCCCTCCTGTACTCCCTGTTCACCCACAACTGTTTGGCCGAACACGACTTCAACACCATCATTAAGTTTGCTGATGACACAACAGCGGTAGGCCTGATCACCGACAATGATGAGACAGCCTATAGGGAGTAGGTCAGGGAACTGGCAGTGTGGTGCCAGGACGACAACCGCTCCCTCAATGTGAGAAAGACAAAGGAGCTGATCATGGACTACAGGAAAAGGCGGGCCGAACACACCCCCATTAACATTGACGGGGCTGTAGTGGAGCGGGTCGAGAGTTTCAAGTTCCATGCTGTCCACATCACCAACAAACTATCATGTTCCAAACACACCAAGACAGTCGTGAAGAGGGCACGACAAAACCTTTTCCCCCTTAGAAGTACTACAGCTGCACCATCGAGAGCATCCTGACCGGTTGCATCACCACCTGGTATGGCAACTGCTCGACCTCTGACCGTAAGGCGCTACAGAGGGTAGTGCGTACGGCCCAGTACATCACTGGGGCCAAGCTTCCTGCCATCCAGGACCTATGTAATAGGAGGTGTCAGAGGAAAGCCCATAAAATTCCAGTCACCCAAGTTATAGACTGTTTTCTCTGCTACCGCATGGCAATTGGTACTGGAGTGCCAAGTCTAGGACCAAAACGCTCCTTAACAGCTTCTACCCCCAAGCCATAAGACTGCTGAACAATTAATCAAATGGCCACAGGACTATTACATTGACGTCCCCCCCAGCCATTTGTTTTTACACTGCTGCTGCTCGCTGTTTATCTTCTTCGGCGCTAGGGGGCAGTATTCTAAGTTTGGATGAATGAGGTGCCCAAAGTAAACTGCCTGTTACTTAGCTTCCCTGTGGCTCAGTTGCTAGAGCATGGTGTGTGCAACACCAGCATGGTGTGTGTAATGCCAGGGTTGTGGGTTTGATTACCACGGGGGGCCAGTACAATAAAAAAGATGCATGAAATGTATGCATTCACTACTGTAAGTTGCTCTGGATAAGAGTGTCTGCTAAATGACTAAAATGTAAATGTACTTAGGCCCAAAAGGTAGGATATGCAAATAATTGGTAGCATTGGATATAAAACACTCTAAAGTTTACAAAACTGGTGTCTGTGAGTATAACAGAACTGATATGGCAGGCAAAAGCCTGAGGACAATCAATCCAGAATGTATTTTTTTTCAGCTCACCTCCAATCACAATGGGAATATAAAAGGAAGTCCTCTCAGATTGCAGTTCCTAGGGCTTTCACTAGATGTCAACAGTCTTTAGAAAGAGTTTCAAGCTTGTTTTCTTTAAAAATGAGCTAGAATTTGTAGTTTTTCTAAGTGTCTCCCATTTTGGCTGTAGTGTTTGTAGCGCTTTCCAGTGAGTGCGCGTATTTCATTATTTATCTCCGGTAATGGTCTCCGGTATTCTCCGTCTTAAATTGTATCATTTATTTACATAATAGGGTAGCTGAGGATTGATTAGGAACGTTGTTTGACTTGTTTAGAAGAAGTTTATTGGTAATTTACCGGATTCATTTTGTATGCATTTTGAACGAGGGAAACCGGTGGATTACTGAGTCAAGCGTGCCATCGAAACTTACTTTTTGGGGATATAAAGAAGGTGTCAGTGGAAGGCCCTACAAATTGTCAAAGACTCCAGCCACCCAAGACTGTTCTCTCTGCTATGGCAAGCGGTACCAGTGCACCAAGTCTGGAAACAACAGGACACTGAACAGCTTCTACACCCAAACCATAAGACTGCTAAATAGTTCAAACCAAATAGTTACCCGGTCTATCTGCATTGACCCATTTTGAACAAACTCTTTTAACTTATCACAATGCAATAGCTACTCTACTTTAGCTATCCTGTTGCCTAGTCACTTTACCCCTATCTACAGTATACGTACATACTTACCTCAATTACCTCCTACCACTGCACATCGACTCTACATTGGTAACCCAAGTATGTAGCCACATTATCGTTACTCAATGTGTATTTATTCCTTATGTTATTATTTTTCATTATTTTTGTATTTTTCTCTCTGCATTGTTGGGTATGTAAATAAGAATTTCACTGTTAGTCTACACATGTTGGTTACGAAGCATGTAACAAGTAACATTTGATTTGATTTTGATTTGATTTTATGGAGGGCGAGAGAGTGTGGAGAGACAGAGAAAGAGAGAGGCAGAGATAGAAGGGGAGGAGTAGAGAAGAACACATCTCATGGAGGACAATGGCCTCTGAAAATGAGATGGTCACCTGGAATGTCAGTGGAGTGCAAAAACCTATGAAATGTGCAACATTGCCCAAACTTGCAACAAACTTGAGATGTGTTTCACTGATGAAAAGCAAACTAGAAGGAAACAATAACTGTAAATACATCCATTTTGTTTTTACAATAAAACCAAACAGAAGAATAACATAAGGATACGAAACTTAATTTATTTTTTACATGAGTATCTCGTCAATTCTGTTGTAACATTGGCCTTTATTTCCTGTGTTTCTTATACTATTCTATGTGTCAGTTTCATCCTTGTTTCCGTACCCGAGTGGCTATTTGGAACGCAGCAATAATTCTAAATATTTAAAAAGGTCACAATGCATTATGCATCTGGTGATACGTCAGGGTGGTTTTAAGCTGTGTGTGCTAATTCACTAATTAGAGGAAGGGACAAGTGTTACTATGTGGTGGAGATTGTAGCAAATGAGGTAGAAAATATTGGATTGTAGAAAAATATCAAAACTATGTTTGATTAGTATACATCAAAGTGATGTCTGAATGTACAGTAACTGCCTAAATAATGGAAACAGCTGAGTAAATAATGGATACAAATTATATTAAAAGCAAGTACTTCCACACAGGAATTAAGTAATTGACATCCCATCATGCTTAGGGTCATGTATAAAAATGCTGGGCAGCAGAGATCTCTGTCATGCCCTGATCTGTTTCAACTGTCCATGTGCTTGTATCCAACCCCCTCCATTATCCCCTGGGTATTTATACCTGTGTTCTCTGTCTGTTGCCAGTTCATCTTGTTTGTCAAGTCAAACAGCATTCTGTCTCAGCTCCTGCTTTTCCCCAGTCTCTCCTTTTCTCACACTCCTGATTTTGACCCTTGCCTGTCCTATCTCTGAGCCTGCCTGCTCTCCTGTACCTTTGCCCCACTACTCTGGACTATCGACCCCTGCCTGTCGTTTGCCTGCCCCTGTTGCTGTAATAAACATTGTTACATTTACGTCATTTAGCGGACGCTCTTATCCAGAGCAACTTACAGTAGTGAATGCATACATTTCATACAATTTCATAAATTTTTTCATAATTTTTTTTTTTTTTTCTGTGCTGGCCCCCCGTGGGAAACGAGCCCACAACCCTGGTGTTGCAAACACCATGCTCTACCAACTGAGCTACAGGGAAGGCCACTGTTGTTACTTCAACACAGTCTGCATTTGGGTCTTACCTGAAACGTGATAGTATGAACTGGCCATGACTGACCCAGCAGACTTGGACCAGCTCTTCAACGCCAACTCCTCCCAAGGAGCCACTATAGGGAGGCACGAGGAGGAGTTGCTTCACGGTCTGATGGAAGGGTTCCAGGATGTGGCCGAACGTCACGACCAAACATTGGACGCATTACGGGAGCAATTCCGTCGGTTGCCGACCAGGCAGCATACCACGACGGTAACCTCCCAGACCCTCAGTAACCCGGCTGGTAGCAGCGCCGTCACCCCGGTGTCTCGGGAACCCTGCTTACCTCCCCTGGAGCTCTCCGGTGGAGATTCCAGAACCTGCCGGGCATTTCCACCCCATGCTCCCTCGTTTTTGTGCTGCAGCCTCCTTTGTTCCCCTCGGACTGCTCAAGAATAGCATACATCAGTATACGGCGGTGTGGGAGCAACAATCCGCTGTCTGCCTCAGTTTGGAGGTATTCGTGGTGGAGGTGAGAAGTTTTCAGGGCACCACGAGCCAAAACAGCTTGAATGCACCTTGGCATAGATTCTACAAGTGTCTGGAAATCCTATTGAAGGGATGCGACACCATACTTCCACAAGACATTCCATCCTTTGGTGTTTTGTTGACGGAAGAGGCGAAGCGAGAGGCTTCACTCTCGCTAAAATCTGTCCAAAATAAGGCGTTTTCTATGGGCTTATTTTCAACCTAAGTTTGTCGGCTGACTTCCCGCCTTTGGGACAATGAGTCCTATTGTTAGGGTGGAGAAACCCAGCCTAAAACCCCAAACAGCAAGCAATGCAGATGTCGAAGCACAGTGGCTAGGAAAAAACTCCCTGGAAAGGCAGGAACCTAGGAAGAAACCTAGAGAGGATCCAGGCTCTGAGGGGTGGCCAGTCCTCTTCTGGCTGTGCCGGGTGGAGATTATAAGAGTACATGGCCAGCAGGGTCAAATAATAATCACAGTGGTTATTGAGGGTGCAGTACCTCAGGACTAAATGTCAGTTAGCTTTTCATAGCTGAGCATTCAGAGGTTTAGAGGTAGAGAGGTCTAGAGGTTGAGAGGTCTAGGGGTAGAGAGGTCTAGAGAGGGAGACAGAAAAACAGCAGGTCCGGGACAAGGTAGCACATCCTCACACTCCCCTGCCCAACATACACACGCACACATACGCCAAATACCTCACTCTCTCTCCCGCCCCCCACTTTTATCTTGCTCTCCCTCCAAAACACCGAACATTGGTTTTTTTCGAAGTCACCATCGAGACTCAGACAGAGAGACCTCTGTGGCCAGGAGGATGTGAATATATCTAAGAACACACATTCAATACTCATTGTGGAGGAAGTTCATTTTTAAAAAAATGTTTATTATGTTTATGTAAAAACAAAAGTTTACCCCTTTTTCGTGATATCCAATTGGTAGTTACAGTCTTATCTCATTGCTGCAACTCTCGTACGGTCCTCGGGAGAGGCGAAGGTCAAGAGCCGTGCGTCCTCCGAAACATAACCCAACCAAGCCACACTGCTTCTTGACACAATGCCCGCTTAACCCGCTTAAGCCAACCGCACCAATATGTTGGAGGAAACACAGTACACCTGGCAACCGTGTCAGCATGCAATGAGCCCGGTCTGCCACAGGAGTCGTTAGCGAGTGATTGGACATGGACATCCCTGCTGGCCAACCCCTCCCCGAACCCAGATGACGCTGGGCTAATTGTGTGCCTCCCCATGGGTCTCCCGGTCGCAGCCGGCCTGCGACAGAGCCTGTACTCAATCCCAGAATATTCAGTGGCACAGAAATGCAGTGCCTTAGATGACTACGCCACTGGGGAGGCGTGAATATTTCTAAGAACACACATGACAACATTCGTTGTGAAGGATGTGACTTTTTCTAAGAACAGACATTCAATATTCATTGCGTTAGCATATGCCACTGCCAATACTGCTTTAATTGAAAACATCTCTTAATTTTTTTTTTTTAGGATGTGCCCTTTGAGCAGATACTGATGTCCCGCTGGGTAATTTAAAGTCACTTGGCCTTTCAAATGGCACATTTTACACACACGCATGCATGCACGCACGTGCACATACACACACACACACACACACACACACACACACACACACTTTTTAAATGGCACATTTTACTGGGATTGTACTGACCCTGGCTTTTGACTGGTTGGTCTGTAGATAAGTGAGAGTTTTCTATTTTCACTCTCTTGTTCTCTCTCTCTCTCGGTCTCTCTCTAATCTTCTTGCTATTCTCAGTCCACTGCACACCTTTGGCACTGTCCCATTGTTCGCTGATCACCTGAAAATGGAAGCATTTTAGGCAGCTTCTCTATGAGTCAGGCTTTACACTTGGCTCTGTGAATTCTCTGTGACGGCTTTGTGAAGTCTCAGTAAGGTTGCATTCCAAATGGCCCCTTAGTGTTCCAAATGGCCTATTAGTGTTCCCCAAAATTGTTCACCTTTATTTAACCAGGTAGGCCAGTTGTGAACAAGTTCTCATTTACAACTGCGACCTGGCTAATGGCCCCTTAGTGTTCCAAATGGCCGACCTCAGTGTTCCAAATGGCCGACCTCAGTGTTCCAAATGGCCGACCTCAGTGTTCCAAATGGCCCCTCAGTGTTCCAGATGAACACCTTAGTCCACTACCTTTGACTAGAGCTCTATAGCACCCTTGCCAAAGTTGTGCCCTATAAAGGAATATGGTGCCATTTGGAAAACAACCTGAACGATTGTTAAGGCTTTCCCCCTGTTCACAACCTCTGCCCTCCCTAGAGGCGTGATTTCCAGCCGACCAACCAACCAACCAAGGCTTCAAATAGCGAGCTTCCCTTTTTTTAGAGCTGTTTCTGTATCTCTCTTCTTCTGTGTGAACCATGTCATGCGTCGTTGAACACAGTCTGGGTGGTTCATTACACACTGAGGGTTGCTCGTTAGCGAGGTATAGGGTGTATGCTAATTCAGATGTAACCAAGGATAAATAACACCTAATGATAAGGCCGTCGTTCTAAATTAACCACATTTTGTCTCCATCGACTTGCCTGGTTTAATAAAGGTTGCATAAATAAATAGAATAGTTTCAGAGGAGAGTAACACTGTGTTAGATAAAAAAATTAGCACAGATGGTTTAGAAAAAAAATGTATATCAGTGTTTTTATATGGGCGAACAAAATTGGCCAACTTACCTTCAAAACCTAATGTGATGTGATCATGTACTAGTTAATCCCCTCCTCAGCAGGATGAGAGCTAACTCACCATGGGATCTGGACTCACAACCCCCCCGATAAAGGTGACACTGCAGGTAGAGGTGTTGCTGCAGGTAGAGATGTTACTGCAGGTAGAGGTGTTACTGTAGGTAGAGGTGTTACTGCAGGTAGAGGTGACAATGCAGGTAGAGGTGTTACTGCAGGTAGAGGTGTTACTCCATGTAGAGGTGTTACTGCACATAGAGGTGTTACTGCAGGTAGAGGTGACAATGCAGGTAGAGGTGACAATGCAGGTAGAGGTGATACTGTAGGTAGAGGTGTTACTGCAGGTAGAGGTGTTACTGCAGGTAGAGGTGTTACTGCAGGTAGAGGTGTTACTGCAGGTAGAGGTGTTACTGTAGGTAGAGGTGTTACTGCACATAGAGGTGTTACTGCAGGTAGAGGTGTTACTGCAGGTAGAGGTGACAATGCAGGTAGAGGTGATACTGCAGGTAGAGGTGTTACTGCAGGTAGAGGTGTTACTGCAGGTAGAGGTGACACTGCACATAGAGGTGTTGCTGCAGGTAGAGGTGTTACTGTAGGTAGAGGTGTTACTGTAGGTAGAGGTGTTACTGCAGGTAGAGGAGACACTGCAGGTAGAGGTGTTACTGCAGGTAGAGGTGACACTGCAGGTAGAGGTGACACTGCAGGTAGAGGTGTTACTGCAGGTAGAGGTGTTACTGCAGGTAGAGGTGTTGCTGCAGGTAGAGGTGTTACTGCAGGTAGAGGTGTTACTGCAGGTAGAGGTGACACTGCAGGTAGAGGTGTTGCTGCAGGTAGAGGTGTTACTGCAGGTAGAGGTGTTACTGCAGGTAGAGGTGTTACTGCAGATAGAGGTGTTACTGCAGGTAGAGGTGTTACTGCAGGTAGAGGTGATACTGCAGGTAGAGGTGTTACTGCAGGTAGAGGTGACACTGCAGGTAGAGGTGTTACTGCAGGTAGAGGTGACACTGCAGGTAGAGGTGACACTGCAGGTAGAGGTGATACTGCAGGTAGAGGTGTTACTGCAGGTAGAGTTGTTACTGCAGGTAGAGGTGTTACTGCAGGTAGAGGTGTTGCTGCAGGTAGAGGTGTTACTGCAGGTAGAGGTGACGCTGCAGGTAGAGGTGTTACTGCAGGTAGAGGTGACACTGCAGGTAGAGGTGACACTGCAGGTAGAGGTGTTACTGCAGGTAGAGGTGTTACTGCAGGTAGAGGTGTTACTGCAGGTTGAGGTGACACTGCAGGTAGAGGTGTTACTGCAGGTAGAGGTGATACTGCAGGTAGAGGTGTTACTGCAGATAGAGGTGTTACTGCAGGTAGAGGTGTTACTGTAGGTAGAGGTGTTACGGCAGGTAGAGGTGTTGCTGCAGGTAGAGGTGTTGCTGTAGGTAGAGGTGTTACTGTAGGTAGAGGTGTTACTGCAGGTAGAGGTGTTGCTGTAGGTAGAGGTGTTACTGCAGGTAGAGGTGTTGCTGCAGGTAGAGTTGTTACTGCAGGTAGAGGTGTTGCTGCAGGTAGAGGTGTTACTGTAGGTAGAGATGTTACTGCAGGTAGAGGTGTTACTGCAGGTAGAGGTGTTACTGTAGGTAGAGGTGTTACTGCAGGTAGAGGTGTTACTGCAGGTAGAGGTGATACTGCAGGTAGAGGTGATACTGCAGGTAGAGGTGATACTGCAGGTAGAGGTGATACTGCAGGTAGAGGTGATACTGCAGGTAGCGGTGTTGCTGCAGGTAGAGGTGTTACTGCAGGTAGAGGTGATACTGCAGGTAGAGGTGATACTGCAGGTAGAGGTGATACTGCAGGTAGAGGTGTTACTGCAGGTAGAGGTGTTGCTGCAGGTAGAGGTGTTACTGTAGGTAGAGGTGTTACTGCAGGTAGAGGTGTTACTGCAGGTAGAGGTGTTACTGTAGGTAGAGGTGTTACTGCAGGTAGAGGTGTTACTGCAGGTAGAGGTGTTGCTGCAGGTAGAGGTGTTACTGCAGGTAGAGGTGTTACTGCAGGTAGAGGTGTTACTGCAGGTAGAGATGTTACTGCAGGTAGAGGTGTTACTGCAGGTAGAGGTGATACTGCAGGTAGAGGTGTTACTGCAGGTAGAGGTGACACTGCAGGTAGAGGTGTTACTGCAGGTAGAGGTGACACTGCAGGTAGAGGTGTTACTGCAGGTAGAGGTGACACTGCAGGTAGAGGTGACACTGCAGGTAGAGGTGTTACCGCAGTGTCTGAACAGAAGGGCAAAAGTTGGCATGTGTGTGTGTTTGTGAGTGTGTGTGTGTTTACAGGTTGCCAACACCAATCTCTGTTGTACTGAATGACGGGCAAGATTTATTTCAGTTATTTTCTTCCTGCAGTTGTTCAGCATAGTCAAAGTGAGAGGCCTATACATGTTACACAGCTGTTTTAAACACTGCAAATCCTCTGAATTATTGGTAGAGCTGTCTGACATCTCTGACACTTGGTGTTTGTTTTGATAAACTCGTACAGCAGAGAAAAGCAGACCAATAAAGTGTGGCTATACATTTATTGATTTAACTAATTATGACAAATGTTGCGAAAATTTTGAGCAATGTAATAAAGTAATTACTTTTCAATTAAGTTATACATTACACATTATGTTGGCTGACAATTCGTTATCTACGCTATCCGTAAAGAACCGCATAACTAGCTGCCTAACGTAACGTTAGTTGGCGACTAATACATCAGACTTCCCAGTATATTAACTATATGCTATCTAACTAACTACCCAACATTTATTGACTTGATTATTCACGTCATTCTTAGCTTAGCTAAGGGGTATAGTCGTCGTGCGTTCTAAATGGACATTGTTAATTCACTCTGGCTACATTGTTGATTCGATTTGATCTCGTCTGAGTGTGCCAAAGCACAGAATAACTGAGGAATTTACGAACGCTCAACACCTGTTAAATATATCCGATGTCAGTAAACATCGGCAAAAAAGCGTAATTAAATTGTTGCCAGCAGCACAGTCAGTCATCAACGCTCTGGTTAACACGAAAACAGCCTAACCAGCTCTGCTAGGGCGAGTAAAATTGTCAGAGTGAGCTGTTCTCTCATTTGCGTCTGGAAGTAGCTAGCCAATGTTAGCCGGTTAGCTTGGGTGCTTGACTGTCGTTGTGAGGTCAGAACGCTCAGATCAACCCTACATCTCGGCCAAAGCATCCAGTGTGCGATCCGAGAGCAAAAACGCTATGGAATTTACAAACGGCCAATCTGACAACACAAACGACCCAGAGAGCATTCTGTCACTCCAGATTGAATTTATGAACACACCAGAAGTCGTATGATGGCTAGCTAGTAATGTGTTATGCTAACAAGCTAGCAAGAAGTAGTAACAGCAGCATCAACTTCTGGTAGACATGCGAAGCGCTAGTACGCTCAACTGAAAGGATACCGTTCGTTTAAAGTACACTAAAAATATTATAATAATAATATTTTCAATGACAGCCTAGGAACAGTAGGTTAACTGCCGTGTTCAGGGGCAGAATGACAGATTTGTACCTTGTCGGCTCGGGGATTTGAACTTGCAACCTTTCAGTTACTAGTCCAATGCTCTAACCACTAGGCTACGCTGCCGCCCTATGGTGCATGTGTGCGTGTGTGTGTGTGCGTGTGTGCGTGCGTGCGTGTGTGTGTGTGCGCTCGCGCTCGTGTGTGTGCGTGCGTGCTTTAATTGTACAGTAGCTATTCCACAGGTCGTTCCTGTAAGTGAAAATGTGTTCTACGTCAATTTACCTACTAAAGTAACGGTAAAATAAAACATGTAATTCAAGTGTGGTGTGGTCTGTCCATCCACGATGATCTCTCCCCTCTTTTCCTCTCCTCTCATCTCCTCTCTACTCACCATGTAATCTGTTCTGTTTACACAGCTCTGATCGGAAGCTGCGACCCAGCCAGCACACACACACACACACACACACACACACAAACACAAACACACACACACACACACACACACACACACACACACACACACACACACACACACACACACACACACACACACACACACATGCCAGTAGTTAATCCCAGTATGACAGGCAAAGCCATACAGCTGGATGCTGGACAGAGGCATTAACGACTGGCTAACTTCCTCAAGAAGCCTTCGATTCTCACGAGACAACACACACACACACACACACACAGAGGAAGGAACCACAGCTAATGGCTAACTATCCCCAGAAGCCTTCTCTTCTCAGAGGAGACAGGCCAAACCATGGGATTTGATGTGTCTCCTAACACGCACGCATGCACGCGCACATGCATGCACGCGCACACGCATGCACGCGCACACGCACACACGCGCACACGCACACACGCGCACACGCACACACGCGCACACGCACACACGCGCACACGCACACACACACACACACACACAAACGTAATGTTTCTAATACTCCAAACTCTAATTCACATAAGATGTAATCACTCTGATGGTAGTTTGACTCCTTTCTGTGTAATTGTTTTTCTCCCTCACTTCCCGGACAAAGTTTCCATCAAATATGGGCAAGTATTCGCACGGCTTTTTGGAGCTTTTTGTGAACTGCCTTGGCGCAGTGGTCTGAGCAGCACTCTTTGGTCTTTGCGGCACTCTTTGGTCTGAGCAGCACGCTTTGGTCAGAGCGGTGCTCGTTACCTCGGATCGTCATGAGTTCGTGCTGGCCAAAAGTTATTCATTTGTTTTAGGTGAGGAAAGGCATATATCGACATTCTCAGGGCCTTTTGAAACATCCGAAATGGAAATTGTATTTCTAGTGATCAGCCCGTCTATATAGAACAAGGGTTAGAGGTTGAACAACTAGCTCTCACAGTCTCACGTCAGAATAACGCCCTGCATCTCGCTGCTAGTTTGCCTCTAAAGCTAAGAAGGGTTGGTCCTGGATGGGAGACAAGATGGAGGGCCAGTATTAGGCAGTCTTTCCTCTGGTCTAAAAAAACAAAACAATAAAAATGTCCCAATGTCCCAGCGCAGTGATTGAGGAAACATTACCCTGTGTTTGGGTGCCGTCTTTCGTATGGGATATTATTGAACCGCTGTCATGACTCTCTGTGGTCAATAAAGATCCCATGGCACTTATAGTATTGTAAGAGTATCCTGGCTAAGTTCCCAATCTGGCTCTCATGTCATCGTGGCCACCTAATCTTTCCCAGCTTCCAATTGGCTCATTCATCCCCCTTCCTCTCCCCTGTAACTATTCCTCAGGTTGTTGCTGTCAATGAGAATGTGTCAACTTACCTGGTAAAATAAAATGAAAATTAATTAGACGTTCATAAATTTTTCTAAAATGTCCAATTTTGAGGTGTTTAAGGTTAACTTTAGGCATTAACTCTGACATCTGAAGGTCAAGGTTAACTTTAGGCATTAACTCTGACATCTGAAGGCCAAGGTTAACTTTAGGCATTAACTTTGGCATCTGAAGGTTAGGAATTAACTCTGAATGGTTAAAGTAAGGCTAAAGGTTAGGGATAAGCTGTCACCGAAAGACCGTTGCCTGGACCGTATTGAATGAAACTAGGGTTAAGGTTAGGTAACATGGTTAGGGTTAGGTAACATGGTTAGGTAACATGGTTAGGGTTAGGTAACATGGTTAGGCTTAGGTAACATGGTTAGGGTTAGGTAACATGGTTAGGGTTAGGTAACATGGTTAGGGTTAGGTAACATGGTTAGGTAACATGGTTAGGTAACATGGTTAGGGTTAGGTAACATGGTTAGGGTTAGGTAACATGGTTAGGGTTAGGTAACATGGTTAGGGTTAGGAAACATGGTTAGGGTTAGGTAACATGGTTAGGGTTAGGTAACATGGTTAGGGTTAGGTAACATGGTTAGGTAACATGGTTAGGGTTAGGTAACATGGTTAGACTTAGGTAACATGGTTAGGGTTAGGTAACATGGTTAGGTAACATGGTTAGGGTTAGGTAACATGGTTAGGGTTAGGTAACATGGTTAGGTAACATGGTTAGGGTTAGGTAACATGGTTAGGGTTAGGTAACATGGTTAGGTAACATGGTTAGGGTTAGGTAACATGGTTAGGTAACATGGTTAGGGTTAGGTAACATGGTTAGGTAACATGGTTAGGGTTAGGTAACATGGTTAGGTAACATGGTTAGGTAACATGGTTAGGAAACATGTTTAGGGTTAGGTAACATGGTTAGGGTTAGGTAACATGGTTAGGGTTAGGTAACATGGTTAGGTAACATGGTTAGGGTTAGGTAACATGGTTAGGGTTAAGTAACATGGTTAGGTAACATGGTTAGGGTTAGGTAACATGGTTAAGTAACATGGTTAGGGTTAGGTAACATGGTTAGGGTTAGGTAACATGGTTAGGGTTAGGTAACATGGTTAGGTAACATGGTTAGGTTTAGGTAACATGGTTAGGGTTAAGTAACATGGTTAGGTAACATGGTTAGGGTTAGGTAACATGGTTAGGGTTAGGTAACATGGTTAGGGTTAGGTAACATGGTTAGGGTTAGGTAACATGGTTAGGTAACAGGGCTCCCTGTGTTGCCTCTAGTGGCTGGTTTCCACATCGTCTCTCGACGTCCTCCGACATGAATGGACTTTGAATACTGACTTACATCACAGGTGACCTGTTTGTGTTGAGTCATGGAGTCTCACCTTTACAGCTAGAAAGAAGTTCTGATCCAAACTCCTGCACGGAACCAGCATGTGCCCAATTAACAAACGAAAGGCGGCGTGGGGACACACATTCGGGTTGGTAAAGCCAGTGTGTCCATTCCAACCCAAACTGACTACGTCATGTTGTGTTGGCTACAGCGTTATAGCTGTGGAGTGAAATGTGATGTTTTTCTAATGCTCTTTCACCCTTTCAGTCAGAGTCTGTGTGTGTGTGTGTGTGTGTGTGTGTGTGTGTGTGTGTGTGTGTGTGTGTGTGTGTGTAGTGTATGTGTGTATGTGTGTGTGTGTTAATGTGTGTGTGTGTGTGTGTGTGTGTGTGTGTGTGTGTGTGTGTGTGTGTGTGTGTGTGTGTGTGTATAACAAGCCCTATTCCTCTCCATGTAAGTCAGATGGGGGCTTTTCTTCTCCGACATCCACTGCAGGGGTTGTAGTTGTGAAAATGTCAGGTAATTGATTCTTGGTTGGCGTGTGTGTGTGTGTGGTGAGTGTGCGTGCGTGCGTGCCTTCCTGCATGTGTATGTATGTGTGTGTTGTTAAAGCTATCGCCACCCAAGTCGTTTGTGCTGATCACAAACAATTTTCTGTTTCGTGAGAGAGTCTTACGTATTGTTAATTGATAGCCCAAAGCTGGATTTGCAAGAATGTTGAACTTCCCTGAAAAGTCATTCTGCCCTGGGTGCTTTACATTATCATGCAGGATTTAACAAGTATTTTACTCATTACTTATACATTTTGTAGCTTAATGAGAGACGAGAGAAGACAGGTTCTCTAAACATCCCGGTAGGTAGAGTAGACTAAGCCAAGGATGATCAACGGTGTTATTTACCGTAAATGTCTCTAACAAATAAATACATACACTATATATATATATATACACACAGGTGCTTCTACACCTGCATTACTTGCTGTTTGGGGTTTTTAGGCTGAGTTTTCTGTACAGCACTTTGAGATATCAGCTGATGTAAGAAGGGCTATATAAATACATTTGATTTGATTTGGTTAGATATTCAAAAGTATTTGGACACCCTTTTCAAAATGAATGGATTCGGCTATTTCAGCCACACCTGTTGCTGACAGGTGTATAAAAATCGAGCTCAGAGCTCAGGCTACATCCGTTTGTTAAAGCTACGGAACAAAACGAATAACCGAGAAGATGATGATGAGCAGACCTCAGCTCAACTCAGTTAAAACATTTTCGTAGCCTCACCAATATCCAAACGGAGATTGATTGATTGATTTATCAAGACGAGTCCCTCGCACTTGTCTCATCACAGCGCGATGACACTGTCCTAGTCAAAACGGTGCCGAAATGATCATCTAGTTGACCACATGGCTATTGCTTTAAATTAGTACAACGGTTGGCTATAACTTTGGGAGCTTCAGTATAAGCAAAAAAAATATGACACATGCATTCATTTGCATTAGTCTACTTTAGTCCAATATTTCAGTGATATTGATTTAACACACACACATATTGCCTTGGATCCCGAGTGACCTGGCTGCACACACACACTCACACTCGCACACTCACACACACACACACACACACACACACACACACACACACACACACACACACACACACACACACACACACACACACACACACACACACACACACACACACACACACACACACACACTCACACACCCTCCCAAACACACACTCTTTAATCCACTATATAATAATAGAACAGAAATCATACTTAAAGGATGTAGTGATGGCTGACAAGGTCATGTGCATGTGGTGTGTTTCTCTACATACGATATAGAACTCTTCTGTCCTCTCTCTCATCCCATCAGGTGTAGATGTCTCCTCTCTCTCATCCCATCAGGTGTAGATGTGTCCTCTCTCATCCTGTCAGGTGTAGATGTCTCCTCTCTCATCCCATCAGGTGTAGATGTCTCCTCTCTCATCCCATCAGGTGTAGATGTCTCCTCTCTCATCCCATCAGGTGTAGATGTCTCCTCTCTCATCCCATCAGGTGTAGATGTGTCCTCTCTCATCCTGTCAGGTGTAGATGTCTCCTCTCTCATCCCGTCAGGTGTAGATGTGTCCTCTCTCCTCCCCCCAGGTGTAGATGTGTCCTCTCTCAAGGTCTTAGGGGCCAAGCCACATTTATTCAGCCTGCTGTTGAGCCTTCTTCACCACGTTGTGTGAAGGTACCATTTCTGGTCCTCAGTGATGTGTACGCCGAGGAACTTGAAGCTTTTGACCTTTTCCAATGCGGCCCCTCAATGTAGATGTGGGGGTGCTGTCTCTGCTGTCTCCTGTAGTCCACGATCAGCTCCTTTGTTTTGTTGATGTTGAGGGAGACGTACTTTTCCTGGCACCACTCTCCCAGGGCCGTCACCTCCCAGTAGGCTGTCTCATCTTTGCCTGGCAATCAGGCCTGCCACTGTTGTGTCATTAGCAAACTTGATGATTGAGTTGGAGACGTGCATGACGTGTCTTAGCCCCAAATGCCTCCCTATTCCCCATTCAGAGCCCTGGTCACTATGTAGAGAATATGGTGTCATTTGGGATGGTAGTCACTGACAACTTCGGATCTCTCTCTAGAACCCTTACCTTACAGCTTACCTCACCGCTCACCTCACCGCTCACCTCACCGCTCACCTCAGCTCACACCTACTGAGATAAGCTGTTTTAAAGATGTAACAGTTTATTAAAGCTGACAGCGTGTGTTTACAGCATGGTTGAAAAATATGAGGAGGAGGAGGAGGAGGAGGAATAGATCGACTTCAACTGAGAACACAGATGGAGATTGTTCACCCTGAGCGAACAGATAGGATGATAGAACCTGCCTTCCTGCCTGCCATCGTATCTGGAGGGAAGAGAGTGACAACGCCAGAGTAAAGTGTTGGGTGTTATTTCAATTGAACATGAAGGAGAGAAAAAGAAAGGATGTTTTAGAGAGAGAGACAGAGAGAGAGACGGAGCGCGAGAGAAAGAGAGAGCGAGAGAAATAGAGAGCGAGAGACAGACAGACAGACAGACAGACAGACAGACAGAGAGAGAAATAGAGAGAGAGAGAAATAGAGAGAGTGGGAGAGTGAGAGAGACTTTGATGAATAGTGTAGTGTTGAGTTGGATCTGAATGGGCATGTTCTGTGACTGTCTGGTTTACAGGGCTAATTATATATTTTCACACCTCCATCTTGCCTCAGGGAAATGGGGCTTGATTGCAACACAAGCCTGTGTGTTGGAAGCTGAGAGACGAGCAGGACACCTGTAGTTTGTGTGTGTGCATGTGTGTGTGTATGTGTGTATGTGTGTGTGTGTGGTGCCTGCATGTTTGTGTGTGTTTTCATGTCGTGCAGTGTCCAAAGCGAGTGTGTCCAAATGTGTAACAAATATAAACACCTACAAATTATTTTTTTATACACAGTACACTGAACAGAAATATTAACACAACATGTAAAGTGTTGGTCTCATGTTTCATGAGCTGAAATAAAAGATCCCAGAAATGTTCCATACTGACAAAAAGCTTATTTCTCTCATATTTTGTTCACAAAATGTGTTTTTCAAACCTGTTAGAGAACATTTCTCTTTTGACAAGGGCTGCATTCCAGACACACACCTCTGACGAGTATACACTTGCAGGGCAGAGGGGCGAGGGAGGAAGGAATTAATTTTAAATGGACTGCCCATTCCCGGAAATTCATCACTCGTTCGTCCCGCGATGATTGTGCTTTCAGCCACCGGTAGCTTGTGTGTGCTTTATATGCGCTACAGTCAATTATGACTATAGCTATATCATTATTAATATACGCCTACGGTAGGATAGCTAGTAAATTAATTAGCTAACTAACGTTAGCCTGCCTAGCTGGGACTTCTGAAGAAGGAAACATTTTTTATTTCTACAATTTCCCAAAAATAACCAAACAAAAACATTATTACTTTTATGAGACGTGTTTGTGCCATCATGTGCATTAGTAGCACAATTTCTAACTTACTTACATTCGTTTTTACTTACACTTGTATGTTGACTTCTCCATATTGATGTTGAAGTTTTACATTTTGGCTGACTTTTCTTAGCGGATGTACAATCATCGCAAATCTCTCGGAGGACCTGAGCCCTAGGACCATGCCTCAGGACTACCTGGCATGATGACTCCTTGCTGTCCCCAGTCCACCTGGCCATGCTGCTGCTCCAGTTCCAACTGTTCTGCCTGCGGCTATGGAACCCTGACCTGTTCACCGGACGTGCTACCTGTCCCAGACCTGTTGTCCCAGACATGCTGGAACCCTGACCTGTTCACCGGACGTGCTACCTGTCCCAGACCTGCTGTTTTCAACTCTCTAGAGACAGCAGGAGCGGTAGAGATACTCTCAAAGATCGGCTATGAAAAATTTAACTGACACATACTCTTGTGTTGCTGACTTGTTGCACCCTCGACAACTACTATGATTATTATTATTTGACCATGCTGGTCATTTATGAACATTTGAACATCTTGGCCATGTGCTGTTATAATCTCCACCCGGCACAGCCAGAAGAGGACTGGCCACCCCTCATAGCCTGGTTCCTCTCTAGGTTTCTTCCTAGGTTTTTGCCTTTCTAGGGAGTTTTTCCTAGCCACCGTGCTTCTACACCTGCATTGCTTGCTTTTTGGGGTTTTACAGCACTTTGAGATATCAGCTGATGTAAGAAGGGCTATATAAATAAATTTGATTTGAATTATGGGGCGTTTCATGCCCTGAAGTGAACATAATTGTACACTCGCAAACTCGATCAAAAACGAGGGCTGAGGGGCTTATGTTGCTAACTTCCCTTGTTTGGCTAATCGCTTGGACCGACGGCAAAGATGGTGACGGGGATTCCCCCAAGAAAGTCGCACTCTCCATGTATAAACTCACAGCAATTTAATGGGTATTTACCAACGTTTCAGCATCACTGTGCCTTCCTCAGGGTTTAAAGTTATAATTTAATGGGTATTTACCAACGTTTCAGCATCACTGTTATAGTTTACTCGCCGTTAGTCAGCGCCGCCACACAAACCCATTTTTCTGGGTGTGCGCCAGCTCATGTTTTTAATCGGGGATTCCCCAAAGAGCGTAAGATGAGGGTAAGTGGAGGAGGGTGTGTCTTTTTTATGAGTTTGCAACACAGCCAAGATGATCCATCCACCTGACAAGAGTGTCATATCAAGAAGCTAATTAAACAGCATGGTCATTACACAGGTGCACCTTGTGCTGGGGACAATAAAAGGCCACTCTGAAATGGGCAGTTTTGTCACACAACACATTGCCACCAATGTTTCACGTTTTGAGGCAGCGTGCAATTGACATGCTGACTGAAGGAATGTCTACCAGAGCTGTTGCCAGATAATTTAATATTAATTAAATTATGAAGGAGGCAACAAAGCCTCCTTCACTCATGCTGCTAAACATACCCTCGTAAAACAGACTATCCTACCGATCCTTGACTTTGGCGATGTCATTTACAAAATAACCTCCAACACTCTACTCAGCAAATTGGTTGTAGTCTATCAAATTGCCATCTGTTTTGTCACCAAAGCCCCATATACTACCCACCACTGTGACCTGTATGCTCTCGTTGGCTGGTCCTTGCTACATATTCGTCACCAAACCCACTGGCTCCAGGTTATCTATAAGTCTTTGGTAGGTAAAGCCCCGCCTAATCTCAGCTCACTGGTCACCATAGCAGCACCCACTCGTAGCAAGCGCTCCAGCAGGTATATTTCTCTGGTCATCCCCAAAGCCAACACATCCTTCGGCAGCCTTTCCTTCCAGTTCTCTGCTGCCAATGACTGGAACGAATTGCAAAAATCACTGAAGCTGGAGACATATCTCCCTCTCTAATTTTAAGCATCAGCTGTCAGAGCAGCTTACCGATCACTGTACCTGTACATAGCCCATCTGTAAATAGCCCACCCAACTACCTCATCCCCATATTGTTATTATTTTTTTTGTTGCTCTTTTGCAACCCGGTATCTCTACTTGCACATCATCATCTGCACATCTATCACTCCACTGTTAATGGTAAATTGTAATTATTTCACCTCTATGGCCTATTTATTGCCTTACCTCCCTAATCTTACTGCATTTGCACACACATAGACTTTTTTCTATTGTGTTATCCTCCCATGCTGTCAGGTGAAGAGAAACCTTACAAACAAACTGCTGAAACAAACATAACAGCTGACATTATGAAGTGAGGATTTGACCCGCAACACATTTTGGTATTGCTATAACCGTGTTTCTCATCAATAAATTAATCAGATAGCTCAGTGCTATAATGATAATAATAACGATGAGCCATTTTTTACATAAAATATTCCTCAAGACATTCATTTCATCGAAAGTGAAACTTCTGTGAATAGAAGTATTCAGTCTCAGCATGAGACCTTGGCTTGGGTTGGCTTTAGTTACATAGCTAGGTGCTGTGTAGATATTCACCTCTCTCTTTCTCTCTCTCTAACTAATTAAAAGCGTTAATGTTGTTGTTTGGGAAGAAGTTAAGGTGATTTATAGAGCAGTTGATCAGAGTCTCGAATCGTTTCGTCTCAGTACCCCGCGATCACCAACAGACAGGGACGACTTTATTTATGCACCGGTGGTTGCTATGGAAACCCCCCCACAGACAGACATTGGGAAGTGCTAAAAGTTTGATACAAAAAAAAAAACTTCAGTAATTTAGTGGCGCTGGCTGGTTGGGTTTGGTGACAATAGCAAATTACAGGGTTCTTTATTATTCCATTGTTGCACTGTGGAACACGCATCAGCAGCAAACATATTATTTCAGAACTTCGAGACCTTGATATAAACTGTTGTCTCATTGGTCTACAATTCAATGCTCTCAGTAACAGATAAATGTAGCTATTTTTTTTATTGCAATTGAATGGGAGTGTACAGCTGTGTGCTACCCAGATGTGCTTTTGGTCATTGACTGCAGGAAAGGGCTTCGTTAAGCAGAGTAAAGTGTTTACATGAGTAATACTCAGCCTACTGTCATAATCAGTTTCATATTGAATTAGATAAAAGTAAAAAAAAAAAGAAGTTTTTAAACACAACATTTTATTTATTTAATAATGCCAGAGAAGCCGGTGTTTACAGTATATGCCGTCTGAAGTTTTCCAATGAACATCTGAATGACTCAGAGGACAACTGGGTGAAAGTGTTGTGGTCAGATGAGACCAAAATGGAGCTCTTTGGCATCAACTCAACTCGCCGCGTTTGGAGGAGGAGGAATGCTGCCTATGACCCCAAGAACACCATCTCCACCGTCAAACATGGAGGTGGAAACATTATGCTTTGGGGGTGTTTTTCTGCTAAGGGGAAAGGACAACTTCACCGCATCAAAGGGACGATGGACGGGGCCATGTACCGTCAAATCTTGGGTGAGAACCTCCTTCCCTCAGCCAGGGCATTGAAAATGGATTGTGGATGGGTATTCCAGCATGACAATGACCCAAAACACACGGCCAAGGCCACAAAGGAGTGGCTCAAGAAGAAGCACATTAAGGTCCTGGAGTGGCCTAGCCAGTCTCCAGACCTTAATCCCATAGAAAATCTGTGGAGGGAGCTGAAGGTTCGAGTTGCCAAACGTCAGCCTCGAAACCTTAATGACTTGGAGAAGATCTGCAAAGAGGAGTGGGACAAAATCCCTCCTGAGATGTGTGCAAACCTGGTGGCCAACTACAAGAAAAGTCTGACCTCTGTGATTGCCAACAAGGGTTTTGCAACCAAGTACTAAGTCATGTTTTGCAGAGGGGTCAAATACTTATTTCCCTCATTAAAATGCAAATCAATTTATAACATTTTTGACATGCGTTTTTCTGGATTTTTTTGTTGTTATTCTGTCTCTCACTGTTCAAATAAACCTACCATTAAAATTATAGACTGATCATTTCTTTGTCAGTGGGCAAACGTACAAAATCAGCAGGGGATCAAATACTTTTTTCCCTCACTGTACATACACTAACACAACATTAAACAAAACTATAAACACACATTCAGTACAACATACTGGCTGGCAACGTTCTTATCCCTTGCTTGCTAGCTAGCCAACTACGGCTAACTTTCAGCCACGTCAAAAAGTGCAGCCAGAATATCAAGAAAGTAGACTCATTTGCGTTTGTTTTAAGCTGTTTTCTAGTGACATGTTTTGAGTATATCCATAACAATGAGCTAATGAGGCGTGATTTCGCCTGGCATAGAAAATGTGCTCTCTCGTCAGGACACTGTTGTTCAGAGGAGCTAGCCAACAACACACCTAACACAATCACTTCAAACTGAAGCTGGAAAGACTGCAAATAAGCTGCGCTTTGTTTCGTTTGACCTTTTTTCAATTGACATTTCTTTGTGTATGTATATATCCATGAGAAAGACGCCAGCTGATTCATGATTTCGACTGGCTGAGAAGCGCTGCCTGCCTGTCTGTCTCGTCCCGACTCCCGACACGTTCATTACAATAGATCGAATTCGAATTGTTAAACCAATGTTGTAAATGTCGAAGAGACAGACAGCTAGGTTTATTCTCTGCTGTTGAAAACTAAACGTTTAGTCTAAAAGAAATGTGAGATAATGTTTAGATGTTTTTTATAGTGAAGATCAAGTTTATAAATTGCCTGGCTTGGCTGAAGACACAATGGATTGTGCAGTCAGATGGAACATAGCAAGTAGGCATCTTAAGGTCATAGATTTAACCAGTGGTAAGTTGTTGAATAGAAACTGGCTGGAATGCGGTTTTAACCAATCAGCATTCAGAATTAGACCCACTCAATGTACAACGTCACATACACCGGATAGGTGCAGTGAAATGTGTTGTTTTACAGGGTCAGTCATAGTAGTATGATAGGTGTTGTTTTACAGGGTCAGTCATAGTAGCATGATAGGTGTTGTTTTACAGGGTCAGTCATAGTAGCATGATAGGTGTTGTTTTACAGGGTCAGTCATAGTAGCATGATTGGTGCAGTGAAATGTGTTGTTTTATACAGGGTCAGCCGTAGTAGCATGATTGGTGCAGTGAAATGTGTTGTTTTATACAGGGTCAGCCGTAGTAGTACGGTGCCCCTGGAGTAAATGAAGGTGAAGTCCTCTGCTCAAGGGAACAGAGACATATTTTTCACCTTGTAGGTTATTTGAAACAGCGACCTTTCAGTTCCTGTCCCAACGCTCTAAGTGCTAGGCTACATGACATGTCCCTGGCTACGTCCCCTTGCTATGTCCCCTGGCTACGTCCCCTTGCTATGTCCCCTGGCTACATGACATGCCAATGGCTACGTCACCTAGCTACGTCCCCTGGCTACGTCTCCAGGCAACGTCCCCTGGCTACGTCCCCTGGCTACGTCCCCTGGCTACGTCCCCTGGCTACGTCCCCTGGCTACGTCCCCTGGCTACGTTACTGTTGTTCAGTTGGATGATAAAATAGGATTTTATGATATGAAAACTCATGGCATCTAGGCACAGCCATGTCAAATCAGACATCAGACTTCACTCAATGGCTTTGTTAAAAAATCTCCATGGTTTGTCCTAAGACCAAATCAAATTATTTGTTTTCTTGGCTCAAACCAGGGCTCAAACCAGGGCTCAAACCAGAGCACAAATCAGGGCTTTAACCAGGGCTGTAACCAGGACTAAGTAGGACTCTAAACAGGGATATAAGCAGGGCTCAAACCGGGCTCAAACCAGGGCTCTAAACAGGGTTCTAAACAGGACTCTAACCAGGGCTGTAACCAGGACTAAGTAGGACTCTAACCATGGATATAAGTAGGGCTCTAACCAGGGCTCTAACCAGGGCTCTAACCAGGACTCTAACCAGGGCTCTAACCAGGACTCTAACCAGGGCTGTAACCAGGGCTGTAACCAGGGCTCTAACCAGGACTCTAACCAGGGATATAACCAGGGCTCTAACCAGGACTCTAACCATGGCTGTAACCAGGGCTGTAACCAGGGCTGTAACCAGGGCTATAACCAGGGCTCTAACCAGGGCTCTAACCAGGGCTGTAACCAGGGCTGTAACCAGGACTCTAACCAGGACTCTAACCAGGGCTCTAACCAGGGCTCTAACCAGGGCTCTAACCAGGGCTGTAACCAGGGCTGTAACCAGGGCTCTAACCAGGACTCTAACCAGGGCTCTAACCAGGGCTCTAACCAGGGCTGTAACCAGGGCTGTAACCAGGACTCTAACCAGGGCTGTAACCAGGACTCTAACCAGGACTCTAACCAGGGCTCTATCCAGGGATGTAACCAGGACTCTAACCAGGGCTCTAACCAGGACTCTAAACAGGGATATAACCAGGGCTCTAACCAGGACTCTAACCAGGACTCTAACCAGGGCTGTAACCAGGGCTGTAACCAGGGCTGTAACCAGGGCTCTAACCAGGGCTCTAACCAGGACTCTAACCAGGGCTGTAACCAGGGCTGTAACCAGGGCTGTAACCAGGACTCTAACCAGGGCTCTAACCAGGACTCTAACCAGGGCTCTAACCAGGACTCTAACCAGGGCTCTAACCAGGACTCTAACCAGGGCTGTAACCAGGGCTCTAACCAGGACTCTAACCAGGGCTCTAACCAAGACTGTAACCAGGGCTCTAACCAGGACTCTGACCAGGGCTCTAACCAGGACTCTAACCAGGGCTCTAACCAGGGCTCTAACCAGGGCTCTAACCAGGGCTGTAACCAGGGCTGTAACCAGGACTCTAACCAGGGCTGTAACCAGGACTCTAACCAGGACTCTAACCAGGGCTCTATCCAGGGCTGTAACCAGGACTCTAACCAGGGCTCTAACCAGGACTCTAACCAGGGATATAACCAGGGCTCTAACCAGGACTCTAACCAGGACTCTAACCAGGGCTGTAACCAGGGCTGTAACCAGGGCTCTAACCAGGGCTCTAACCAGGACTCTAACCAGGACTCTAACCAGGGCTGTAACCAGGGCTGTAACCAGGGCTGTAACCAGGACTCTAACCAGGGCTCTAACCAGGACTCTAACCAGGGCTCTAACCAGGACTCTAACCAGGGCTGTAACCAGGGCTCTAACCAGGACTCTAACCAGGGCTCTAACCAGGACTGTAACCAGGGCTCTAACCAGGGCTCTAACCAGGGCTGTAACCAGGGCTCTAACCAGGACTCTAACCAGGACTGTAACCAGGGCTCTAACCAGGACTCTAACCAGGGCTCTAACCAGGACTCTAGATGAATAGGTGATGTGTGATAGCGCGAGCCCCTTTGGGTCTCAGTACAGGGTAGCATAGGTAGAACGTTTCAAAATGTATTTTAGCTGTGATTGTTCATGACTCAGGCAAATCTGTTTCGTTAAAGCTTTGTTAGTTCCGTTGGTTGTAAATTAATATGTGTCCATCACATATCAGTGAAATATATAAAAAGCCATTCAGGCTTGCCATGCCAGGAAGAATGAAGCAAGTTGAGCTCCATGTCGTATTGTATAAAAAAAAAAAACATTTCCTTGGATCCATGTGTCTTCCTCTTCTTCCTCTCCTCTGACACTTTGACAAGGAGGTGAGGACACAAGGACTGGACAGTCAAGGAAAGACTATTGAGAAAGTTTCTCCGGTGTCCGTCCCAGTCGCCGGCCTCATAGTTCCCCCTCAGACACATAAATGTCGAGGGGATAGTAACTGTCCTCTGGGCCCTCAGATCACTGTCAGGAATCACAACACTGGCCCCTGGAACACTGTCAGAACACCAGGAAGTGTGACTAAACATGTCACAATCCCTTCAGAATGGTAGCCTTAAGGCAGGTCATATGAGTGAAAGTAATCGTGAAGTTACGTGATGTAATCGTGATTTTAGTTGGGGGTTGGGCTAATCTGTGAGTTACGGCTCTAAACATTTACATTTCACATTTGCATTTTAGTCATTTAGCAGACGCTCTTATCCAGAGCGACTTACAGTAGTGAATGCACACATTTCATAAATTTTTTGTTTCATAATTTTTTTTAAATTTTAAACATTTTTATTTTTATTTTTTTTCGTACTTGAGATTGAGAGTATCTCTACCGCTCCTGCTGTGGGTTGAATCCCCAGCGCTAGGCACTTCTATTTTAAACCTAACCCAAACCTTAAACCTAATCTTAACCACTCAGAATGAATGCTTAAACTTAATCCGCAAGATTATTTTTTGGTTTCACGTTTGTGCAGTTTGAATGATAAGCTAACAGATGGCGAAAACACTCTGTAATCAAAACGGTAACTCACTCTGTTGCTTTCAAATACAGCTATCCTCTACGTCTGCCTCATAGATTGCGTTGAAAAAAAATAAAATGAACAAGCATATTGTTATGGCCTTATGTGTGTGGAAAAGAAAACCCTGTTGATGAACCTCTGACTCAAACAGTGGTTTGTAGAGCACAGACACACACACACGACTAAATTGGATCAGACATCATGTACACTATAGTCGATGTTGATGTTTCATGTTACCATGTCAGTTCAGTGGAAAATTTGATATTATGACATGAGTAATAATTCATGAGGACATCACTTCTCGATAACCTTTTGGGCTTGATTTTTTTTAAATTCTATTTTATAAATTTTTTCTTCAAATCGGATACTCTACCTCATAATTAGCAGTGGTGGAAAAAGTACCCGACTGCCATACTTGAGTAAAATTAATGATACCTTCACAGAGAATTACTCAAGTAAAAGTGAAAGTCACCCAGAAAAATACTACTTAAGTAAAAAAGTCTAAAAGTATTTGTTTCTTACATTTACTTATCAAAAGTAAATGTAATTGCAAAAAATATACTTAATTATTAAAAGTACAAGTATAAATAATTTCCAATAGCTTATAATAAGATAAGACCCGCACAATATTCTTGTTATTTTTAATTTATTTACGGATAGCCAGGGGTACACTACAACACACAGACATCATTTAAAAACAAAGCATTTGTGTTTAGTGAGTCCTCCAGATCAGAGGCAGTAGGGATGGCCAAGGATGTTCTCTTGATGAGTGAGTGAGTGAGTGAGTGAGTGAGTGAGTGAGTGAGTGAGTGAGTGAGTGAGTGAGTGAGTGAGATCTTCTGCTCTGTCGTTGATGTCATTCAGCCACCCTTCCTTCGGGTCTGAACACGTTGCAGGATTTTGGGGGAATATGAATGAACACAAGGTTCTTTCTGAGATAGAGAGAATCCAGTGAATGAGAAACCTCTGGATTCTCCGATTATATTGAAGGAACCACAGGACAAAATGCAAACCCTCCAACCCGAAAAGACCTGTGGTGTTGATGCTATCCCAAATGAAATGATAAAATATACCGACCACAAATTCCAATTGGCTGTACTTAAACTCCTCAATATCATCCTCAGCTCTGGCATCTTGTCCAATATATATTCAACCCCAATAATTACCGTGGGATATGCGTCAACAGCAACCTTGGGAAATTCCTCTGCAATATCATTAACAACAGACTCCTATATTTCCTCAGTGAAAACAATTTCCTGAGCAAATGTCACATTTATTATGGATCCCAATTTGTTCCTGCCAAGGCAGCAGCTACTCTTCCTGGGGTGTATTATGGATCCCCATTTGTTCCTGCCAAGGCAGCAGCTACTCTTCCTGGGGTTTATTATGGATCCCCGTTTGTTCCTGCCAAGGCAGCAGCTACTCTTCCTGGGGTTTATTATGGATCCCCATTAGTTCATGCCAAGGCAGCAGCTACTCTTCCTGGGGTGTATTATGGATCCCCATTTAGTTCCTGCCAAGGCGGCAGCTACTCTTCCTGGGGTTTATTATGGATCCCCATTAGTTCCTGCCAAGGCAGCAGCTACTCTTCCTGGAGTTTATTAAGGATTCCCATTAGTTCCTGCCAAGGCAGCAGCTACACTTCCTGGGGTTTATTATGGATCCCCATTAGTTCCTGCCAAGGCAGCAGCTACTCTTCCTGGAGTTTATTAAGGATTCCCATTAGTTCCTGCCAAGGCAGCGGCTACTCTTCCTGGGGTTTATTAAGGATTCCCATTAGTTCCTGCCAAGGCAGCAGCTACTCTTCCTGGGGTTTATTATGGATCCCCATTAGTTCCTGCCAAGGCAGCAGCTACTCTTCCTGGAGTTTATTATGGATCCCCATTAGTTCCTGCCAAGGCAGCAGCTACTCTTCCTGGGGTGTATTATGGATCCCCATTAGTTCCTGCCAAGGCAGCAGCTACTCTTCCTGGGGTGTATTATGGATCCCCATTTGTTCCTGCCAAGGCAGCAGGGTCTGCTCATTTAGCATAAGGGTCCACTATACAAATTGATGAAAAGCCGTGTTGGGGGGGGGGGGGGGGGGGATTTACAACATTATAAAATCCATGTACACAAACAGCAACTGTGCGGTCAAAACTGGTTAAATAAAAACCACACAGATTTTATTTATTTTTTCCCCCAGAGGGCTGTTGGGTGAGTCAGAGATGCAGCTTGAGCCCCACACTCTTTAACAAATATATACTGTAAACGAATTGGCGAGGGCTCTAGAACTGTCTGCAACACCCGGCCTCACCCTACTAGAATCTGAAGTCAAATGTCTACTGTTTGCTGATGATCTGGTGTTTCTGTCCCCAACCAAAGAGGACCTATAGCAGCACCTAGACCTTCTGCACAGATTCTGTCAGACCTGGGACCTGACAGTAAATCTCAGGAAGACAAAAATAATGGTGTTAAAGCATAAATAGGAAAGTATACCAGTTTCATTTGGGGACCAGAATGTTGACAACTGTGCCATACAGATTGCAAAATATTTGAAAAGATTTTTGATGTACCGATACAGGGTGTATGAGTTGATATATAAAACAACGCAAGATTCAAGACTTCGTGCTTTTCAGCTAAAATTATTATATAGAATTCTTGCCACCAACAAAATGTTGAATATTTGGGGCATAAAATCATCGAAGCTCAGCAGATTTTGTTGTGAGGATACAGAATCAATAGTCCATTTATTTTGGTATTGCCCTCAGGTAGCCTGTTTCTGGTCTCAGGTTCAGGAATGGCTGAAAATGCATAGCATTGATCTAGAATTGATCTATAACTGACCCTAGAAATAGTAATGTTAGGAGATCTGGAGAGAGCGGGTCAATCAATTACTAATATTCTAATACTCTTAGTAAAAATATTTATCTTCAAATCGCAATCTGTGGATTCTATTCGATTAGATAGATTGAAATTGTACGTTAAACATCACAGCATAATTGAAAGATATGTGTTGCGTAGAAACCTGAAGTGCGTGGCCAGCAGAGACAGATCGGATGGGCTGAGGGAAGCTGAGGGTTGATATGTGGAATTGGAGACAAGTGGGAGTGGAGTTGCTGTGTGGGAGTTAGAATGACAGTCAAAGACAAAAGTAAAAAATAAAAATATAAAAATAGTCAAAATAAAACATAATAAAAAGTACATTTGAATGACACTAAGTGGCAGTGTTTTTACAACTAATGCCGGTTTGCCTGAGGCTGATGCCATGCAGGTGTTTGTACACATGCATATACACACACTCTCATTCAAATAAACACATACAAGAACACACACAGACATGGAATAGTGCCAGACATACACACAAACATATACAGTTGGCATTGCTGTTATCATTTCAGTTGTCCTTGATGTCCTTTGTTTTAAATGTATTATTATTATTATTTAAAAAAAATTGCATTGTTGTTTGCTGTTTTCTTCTGTCTTTTCCTTTTTTCTCTTTAGTTCATCTCTTGGTTGTTGGTGCATTATGGGGGTTCTTGGGGGTAGGGAATGGAATTAATTGAATGTTTAATTTTTCCGAACCCGAACACTCCAATATCTCCCCCACAGTTCCCCAATAGCTGTCCCTCCACCCTTCGAGACTCCTCCCACAGTCCCCCCTGCTTGGTGGTACATCGGTCAACATGCCCTTGAGCAGGGCATTGACCCTGGATGCTTCTGTGTGTCGCTCTGAATGGGAATCTGTTGGATGACTGGTATGGTATAGTTGTTGAGCGACTTCACTGCAAGTATATTGTATGTTTCGAATATTCCATAAATTAATGAATAACTAAATAATGGTGTTCCAAAAAAAGGTCCAGTTGCCATGACCACAAATATAAATTCCATCTAGACACCGTTGCCCTAGAGCACACAAAAAACTATACATACCTCGGCCTAAACATCAGCGCCACAGGTAACTTCCACAAAGCTGTGAAAGGTCTGAGAGACAAGGCAAGAAGGGCCTTCTATGCCATCAAAAGGAACATAAAATGTGACATACCAATTAGGATTTGGCTAAAAATACTTGAATCAGTCATAGAACCCATTGCCCTTTATGGTCGTGAGGTCTGGGGTCCTGCTCACCAACCAAGAATTCACCAAATGGGACAAACGTGAAATTGAGACTCATGCAGAATGCAGAATTCTCATCAAACTACCAGAATCTTTAACTAACATTCTTGCAATCTCAATGTTTAATATGCGCTGGATTTACAATGGAGTTGCTCATTGGTTCTTGGAAATAACATTAATATTTTCCATGACAACATGTGAAGCCTCGAAATTGTTTTATTATATTGAAGTCAAAAACAACCATATAGCTGTTAGCTAGGCAAGTTGTATTTTGAGGCTGAAAATAAAAAATAAGACATTTTGTGGATATAATTGGAAGTTATTTATTTTGAGAATTTAGACATGAGCTACCAACTTTTGATAGACTGGTTTCCTGTGGACAAACATAAAACAGTTGCATAGCAACAGGAAACCAACGTGTTCTGTGGAGAGAAAAAAGTGATCGAGTTCTAATATTTGCATAATCATTGTGATTGGAGGATAGCTGTGAGGCTGATCGAATCAGGATCGAATCTGCTTTTCTCCTCAAGGTCATTAATGAGAGAACGTTCATATTTGAAGATTGCAGAAAGGCCAGTCTCTTTGGCACATGACATGGAATACAGGGAGTAGATTAGCTGAAGAACTCTGCAAAAACATCCTCAGTTTACAACGTAAAACCGCAAACGATGCATGCAAAGCAGAATTAGGACCATACGCGCTGGATATAAAAATCACAAAAAGAGCTGTTAAATTCTACAACCAACTAAAAGGAAGCGATGCCCACACATTCCACCACAAAGCCCTCACCCACCTACAGCTGGTACAGAGCCCCAGGACAGCAACACAATTAGACCCAATCGAATCATGATAAAACTAAAAGATAATTACTTGAGGGGTGTCCCTATGTGTACCATGTGGGGGGACGACACGATACCTGCCCGTTAATCAACCGGAGAGGGGCTACAGGGGGAACAGAGGGGGGAAAGAGAGGGGCTGGAGGGGGGCAGGAGAGGGGCTACAGGGGGAACGGAGGGGGGAAAGAGAGGGGCTGCAGGGGGAGAGGAGGGGGGTAGGAGAGGGGCTGTAGGAGGAGTGGAGGGGGGCAGGAGAGGGGCTGTAGGGGGTGGAGGGGGGGAGGAGAGGGGCTGTAGGGGGTGGAGGGGGGCAGGAGAGGGGCTGTAGGGGGTGGAGGGGGGGGAGGAGAGGGGCTGTAGGGGGTGGAGGGGGGGGAGGAGAGGGGCTGTAGGGGGTGGAGGGGGGCAGGAGAGGGGCTGTAGGAGGAGTGGAGGGGGGCAGGAGAGGGGCTGTAGGGGGTGGAGGGGGGCAGGAGAGGGGCTGTAGGGGGTGGAGGGGGGAGGAGAGGGGCTGTAGGGGGTGGAGGGGGGCAGGAGAGGGGCTGTATGGGGTGGAGGGGGGGAGGAGGAGAGGGGCTGTAGGGGGTGGAGGGTGGGAGGAGAGGGGCTGTAAGGGGGTGGAGGGGGGGCAGGAGAGGGGCTGTAGGGGGTGGAGGGGGGCAGGAGACGGGCTGTAGGAGGAGTGGAGGGGGGCAGGAGAGGGCTGTAGGGGGTGGAGGGGGGGCAGGAGATGGGCTGTAGGGGGAGAGGAGAGGGGGCTGTAGGGGGTGGAGGGGGGGAGGAGAAGGGCTGGTAGGGGGTGGAGGGGGGCAGGAGAGGGGCTGTAGGGGGTGGAGGGGGGGCAGGAGAGGGGCTGTAGGGGGAGTGGAGGGGGGCAGGAGAGGGGCTGTAGGGGGTGGAGGGGGGCAGGAGAGGGGCTGTAGGGGGTGGAGGGGGGGAGGAGAGGGGCTGTAGGAGGCAGGAGAGGGGCTGTAGGGGGTGGAGAGGGGGCAGGAGAGAGGGGCTGTAGGGGGTGGAGGGGGGGGCAGGAGAGGGGCTCTGTAGGGGGTGGAGGGGGGCAGGAGAGGGGCTGTAGGGGGTGGAGGGGGGGAGGAGAGGGGCTGTAGGGGGTGGAGGGGGGGCAGGAGAGGGGCTGTAGGGGGTGGAGGGGGGCAGGAGAGGGGCTGTAGGGGGTGGAGGGGGGCAGGAGAGGGGCTGTAGGGGGTGGAGGGGGCAGGAGAGGGGCTGTAGGGGGTGGAGGGGGGCAGGAGAGGGGCTGTAGGAGGTGGAGGGGGGGAGGAGAGGGGCTGTAGGAGGTGGAGGGGGGGAGGAGAGGGGCTGTAGGGGGTGGAGGGGGGCAGGAGAGGGGCTGTAGGGGGTGGAGGGGGGGAGGAGAGGGGCTGTAGGGGGTGGAGGGGGGGAGGAGAGGGGCTGTAGGGGGTGGAGGGGGGCAGGAGAGGGGCTGTAGGGGGTGGCGGGGGGCAGGAGAGGGGCTGTAGGGGGAGAGGAGGTGGGGACAGGAGAGGGGCTGTAGGGGGTGGAGGGGGCAGGAGAGGGGCTGTAGGGGGTGGAGGGGGGAGGAGAGGGGCTTGTAGGGGGTGGAGGGGGGCAGGAGAGGGGCTGTAGGGGGTGGAGGGGGGCTGTAGGGGGTGGAGGGGGGCAGGAGAGGGGCTTGTAGGGGGTGGAGGGGGGCAGGAGAGGGGCTGTAGGAGGAGTGGAGGGGGGCAGGAGAGGGGCTGTAGGGGGTGGAGGGGGGCAGGAGAGGGGCTGTAGGGGGTGGAGGCGGGCAGGAGAGGGGCTGTTGTAGGAGGAGTGGAGGGGGGCAGGAGAGGGGCTGTAGGGGGTGGAGGGGGGCAGGAGAGGGGCTGTAGGGGGTGGAGGGGGGCAGGAGAGGGGCTGTAGGAGGAGTGGAGGGGGGCAGGAGAGGGGCTGTAGGGGGTGGAGGGGGGCAGGAGAGGGGCTGTAGGGGGTGGAGGGGGGCAGGAGAGGGGCTGTAGGGGGTGGAGGGGGGAGGAGAGGGGCTGTAGGGGGTGGAGGGGGGCAGGAGAGGGGCTGTAGGGGGTGGAGGGGGGGAGGAGAGGGGCTGTAGGGGTGGAGGGGGGGAGGAGAGGGGCTGTAGGGGGTGGAGGGGGGCAGGAGAGGGGCTGTAGGGGGTGGAGGGGGGCAGGAGACGGGCTGTAGGAGGAGTGGAGGGGGGCAGGAGAGGGGCTGTAGGGGGTGGAGGGGGGCAGGAGAGGGGCTGTAGGGGGAGGAGAGGGGCTGTAGGGGGTGGAGGGGGGGAGGAGAAGGGCTGTAGGGGGTGGAGGGGGGCAGGAGAGGGGCTGTAGGGGGTGGAGGGGGGCAGGAGAGGGGCTGTAGGGGGAGTGGAGGGGGGCAGGAGAGGGGCTGTAGGGGGTGGCGGGGGGCAGGAGAGGGGCTGTAGGGGGAGAGGAGGTGGGGACAGGAGAGGGGCTGTAGGGGGTGGAGGGGGCAGGAGAGGGGCTGTAGGGGGTGGAGGGGGGAGGAGAGGGGCTGTAGGGGGTGGAGGGGGGCAGGAGAGGGGCTGTAGGGGGTGGAGGGGGGCTGTAGGGGGTGGAGGGGGGCAGGAGAGGGGCTGTAGGGGGTGGAGGGGGGCAGGAGAGGGGCTGTAGGAGGAGTGGAGGGGGGCAGGAGAGGGGCTGTAGGGGGTGGAGGGGGGCAGGAGAGGGGCTGTAGGGGGTGGAGGCGGGCAGGAGAGGGGCTGTAGGAGGAGTGGAGGGGGGGAGGAGAGGGGCTGTAGGGGGTGGAGGGGGGCAGGAGAGGGGCTGTAGGGGGTGGAGGGGGGCAGGAGAGGGGCTGTAGGAGGAGTGGAGGGGGGCAGGAGAGGGGCTGTAGGGGGTGGAGGGGGGCAGGAGAGGGGCTGTAGGGGGTGGAGGGGGGAGGAGAGGGGCTGTAGGGGGTGGAGGGGGGCAGGAGAGGGGCTGTAGGGGGTGGAGGGGGGGAGGAGAGGGGCTGTAGGGGGTGGAGGGGGGGAGGAGAGGGGCTGTAGGGGGTGGAGGGGGGCAGGAGAGGGGCTGTAGGGGGTGGAGGGGGGCAGGAGACGGGCTGTAGGAGGAGTGGAGGGGGGCAGGAGAGGGGCTGTAGGGGGTGGAGGGGGGCAGGAGAGGGGCTGTAGGGGGAGGAGAGGGGCTGTAGGGGGTGGAGGGGGGGAGGAGAAGGGCTGTAGGGGTGGAGGGGGGCAGGAGAGGGGCTGTAGGGGGTGGAGGGGGGCAGGAGAGGGGCTGTAGGGGGAGTGGAGGGGGGCAGGAGAGGGGCTGTAGGGGTGGAGGGGGGCAGGAGAGGGGCTGTAGGGGGTGGAGGGGGGGAGGAGAGGGGCTGTAGGAGGCAGGAGAGGGGCTGTAGCAGGAGGAGGCAGGAGAGGGGCTGTAGGGGGTGGAGGGGGGCAGGAGAGGGGCTGTAGGGGGTGGAGGGGGGCAGGAGAGGGGCTGTAGGGGGTGGAGGGGGGGAGGAGAGGGGCTGTAGGGGGTGGAGGGGGGGCAGGAGAGGGGCTGTAGGGGGTGGAGGGGGCAGGAGAGGGGCTGTAGGGGGTGGAGGGGGGCAGGAGAGGGGCTGTAGGGGGTGGAGGGGGGCAGGAGAGGGGCTGTAGGGGGTGGAGGGGGGCAGGAGAGGGGCTGTAGGAGGTGGAGGGGGGGAGGAGAGGGGCTGTAGGAGGTGGAGGGGGGGAGGAGAGGGGCTGTAGGGGGTGGAGGGGGGCAGGAGAGGGGCTGTAGGGGTGGAGGGGGGGAGGAGAGGGGCTGTAGGGGGTGGAGGGGGGGAGGAGAGGGGCTGTAGGGGGTGGAGGGGGGCAGGAGAGGGGCTGTAGGGGGTGGCGGGGGGCAGGAGAGGGGCTGTAGGGGGAGAGGAGGTGGGGACAGGAGAGGGGCTGTAGGGGGTGGAGGGGGCAGGAGAGGGGCTGTAGGGGGTGGAGGGGGGAGGAGAGGGGCTGTAGGGGGTGGAGGGGGGCAGGAGAGGGGCTGTAGGGGGTGGAGGGGGGCTGTAG
>NC_042970.1:5172870-5190370 GCF_901001165.1 Salmo trutta | reverse complement strand
AGGTCTTTCAGAGTGTTATAGAGACATCCTGGGCACAGGGGTCACAGCCTGTCTGACCTTCTGGTAATTGCATTTCTATGTTTTTAACCAGACGGTTGTTAAGACAGTTTTTTTGTCTACCGAGGCAGAGACCTACCCAGAGTAATCTGGTGTCTGACCTTCTGTAACTCCTACCAGTCTCTGTTTGTGTTCTAGGGATGTGTCATACCTCCCCTTGTTCTTGATTTCAATCAGCTACACCAGCAAATTCCCACTTGGTGCAAAACACCAAGCACTTTATTCAATTTGGAAAGAATTCTGACGTCTGAATCTTAATTTGAGATCCGAAAGCACATAGATGTTCTAATAAATTACGGATTAATGTCCAATCAATAGAAATGTCAAGCTTCTGAAAAACAAAACAAACAAAAAAAAAAGTTTAGCCTTGTCTTGATTTCAAAGCAGAGTTTTCAAAATGACAATACCATGCACACTTATTTTCATTGTGATGTTTTTTTAATATAGTTTTCTCCTTTGTTATTGTAGCAGAGTAAGGTCATTGTCAGTGGGTTGTGATATTTTCCCTCTGAACTAGTGACACCTCTTGCACTGAGATGCAGTGCCTTACACCGCTGCGCCACTTGGGAGCCAGTTACAATCTGCCGTTCTTCTCCTGTATAGCAGACAACAACAGCTTGTACTGGTTTGAATCATCAGGCTATGCCACAGAGAGGAATGTTATTTTCAGTGTTTCTTCTGTTAGTAACACAGACCTCTTGTCTTGTTTCTTGTGTTGTTGTTATTGTACCCAGTTAGTAACAGAGATCTTGTCTTGTTTCTGACGTTGTTACTGTACCCAGTTAGTCACACAGACCTCTTGTCTGGTTTCTGATGTTATCATTGTACCCAGTTAGTCACACAGACCTCTTGTCTAGTTTCTCATGTTGTTATCAATAAGTGCATTGAGGATGTCGTCCCTACAGTGACTGTACGTACATACCCCAAACAGAAGCCATGGATTACAGACAACATTCACACTGAGCTAAAGGGTAAAGCTGCGGCTTTCAAGGAGCAGGACTCTAACCCGGAATCTTCCATGAAATCCCGCAATGCCCTCCGACGAACCATCAAACAGGAAAAGCGTCATTACAGGACTAAGATCGTCGGATGTGGCAGGGCTTGCAAACAATTACAGATTACAAAGGGAAGCACAGCCGAGAGCTGCCCAGTGACAAGAGCTTACCAGATGAGCTAAAAAACTTCTATGCTCGCTTCGAGGCAAGAAACACTGAAACATGCTGTTCCAGATGACTGTGTGATCACGCTCTCCGCAGCGATGTGATTAAGACATTTAAACAGGTCATCATTCACAAGGCCGCTGGGCGGACGGATTACCAGAATGTGTACTCCGAGCATGCGCTGACCAACTGGCAAGTGTCTTTACTGACATTTTCAACCTCTCCCTGTCTGAGTCTGTAGTATCAACATGTTTCAAGCAGACCACCATAGTCCCTGTGAACAAGAACACTAAGGTAACCTGCCTAAATGACTACCAAACCGTAGCACTCACGTCTGTAGCCATGAAATCCCAGAAACCCTAGACCCACTCCAATTTGCATAACACACCAACAGATCCACAGATGATGCAATCTCTATTGCACTCCACACTGCCGTTTCCCACCTGGACAAAAGGAACACCTATGTGAGAATGCTATTCATTGACAACAGCTCAGCGTTGAACACCATAGTGCCCTCAAAGCTCATCACTAAGCTAAGGACCCTGGGACTAAACACCCCCCTCTGCAACTGGATGCTGGACTTCCTGACAGGCTGACCCCAGGTAGTAAGGGTAGGTAACAGCACATCTGCCACATTGATCATCAACACAGGAGCCCCTCAGAGGTGCGTGCTCAGTCCACTCCTGTGCTCCCTGTTCACTCATGACTGCAAGGCCAGGCATGACTCCAACACCATCATTAAGTTTGCTGATGACACAGCCTATAAGGGGGAGGTCAGAGACCTGATTGTGTGGTGCAAGGACAACAACCTCTCCGTCAACATGATCAAGACAGAGTAGATGATTGTGGACTACAGGAAAAGGAGGACCGAGCACGCCCCCATTCTCATCGAAGGGGCTGTAGTGGAGCAGGTTGAGAGCTTCAAGTTCCTTGGCATCCACATCACCAACAAACTAACATGGTCCAAGCACACCAAGACAGTCATGAAGACGGTACGACCATACCTATTCCCCCTCAGCAGACTGAAAATATGTGGCATGGGTCCTCAGATCCTCAAAATGTTTTACAGCTGCACCATCGAGAGCATCCTGACTGGTTGCATCACTGCCTGGTATGTCAACTGCTCGGTCTCCGACCACAAGGCACTACAGAGGGTAGTGCATACGGCCCAGTACATAACTGGGGCCAAGCTTCCTGCCATCCAGGACCTCTATATCATGCGGTGTCAGAGGAAGGCCCTAAAAATTGTCAAAGACCCCAGCCACCCTAGCCGAAGACTGTTCTCTCTGCTACCGCACGGCAAGCGGTACCGGAGTTCCAAGTCTAGGTCCAAGAGGCTTCTAAACAGCGTCTAACTACAAGACATAAGACTCCTGAACAGCTAATCAAATGTCTTCCCAGGCTATTTGCATTGCCCCCCCCCCCACGCTGCTGCTGCTGATCTCTGTTATTATCTATGCACTGCCACTTTAATAACTCTACCTACATGTACATATTACCTCAATTACCTCAATTACTTCAACACCAGTACCCCCTGTATATAGCCCCGATATTGTTATTTACTGCTGCTCTTTAATTATTTGTTAATCTTATCTCTCACTTTTTTTAGGGATTTTCTTAAAACTTCAATGTTGGTTAAGTAAGCATTTCACTGTAAGGTCTACACCTGTTGAATTTTGCACATGTGACAAATATAATTTGATTTGAATTATTGTACCCAGACCTCTTGTCTTGTTTCTGGTGTTGTTTTTAAAAAATGTATTTCAACTTTGTTATTGTGCCCAGTTAGTAAAATAGACCTCTTGTCTTGTTCTGACGTTGTTATTGTACCCAGTTAGTAACACAGACCACCTCTCCAGCAGACTAAACACAGCTGGATGTCCCTGTCCTACGGTGAGAATCTCCTTCAGTGCTGTTCCTTCGTGTTGGGAAAATAAATCAAGTCAGTATTTTGTATTCTCCTGTAGAGCAGACTAAACATTCTAAACGTTCTATTGTGAGAATCTCCTTTTGCTCTGTTATGATCTAGATGCCAGTGGTTCATGTACTCATTGGCGATATCAACCCAGTAAGGTGCATTTAGCAGAGAAAGGTCACAGCACAGTATGTTGACTGATAAGCAGGAATCAATGTCCCTCAGACATAATGGAATCTGAAAGGTCATACTGCAGGGATGAGCAGCAGAGATAGAGGTCTCTATTCTCCTAGCCTGGCTAAACCAGACTGAGAGCTTACCTCACTATTGAATGCAGCATTTCTATGTAGTACATCCAGGCTGTTCTCCAAACATAATAATATAGATTGATGCTTGGTTGTCATGTTTGTTTTTGAGGAGTTTGAGGAGTGCAACGCATCTGTAACTAATAATCAATGTTATGTTGGAATTTTGGTTGTCAGCCGCTGAAATGAAAATGGGGTACATATTCTATTGCAAAAGCACGCACGCACGCACACAAACACACACACACACACATATACACACACACACACACACTAGCAAACACACTAGCAAACACATGAGCAAAAAAAAATGATACTTTCCCATTCATTTAATTAATATAAAAAGTATACAGTGCCTTGTAAAAGTATTCATCCCCCTTGGTGTTTTTCCTATTTTGTTGCATTACAACCTGTAATTTAAAAACATTTTTGGGATGTCATGTAATGGATATACACAAAAAAGTCCAAATTGGTGAAATGAAAAAAAATAACATGATTGAAAAAAAAAGAAATTAAAAAAAACAGAAAAGTGGTGAGTGCGTATGTATTCACTCCCTTTGCTATGAAACCCCTAAATAAGATCTGGTGCAACCAATTACCTTCAGAAGTCACATAATTAGTTAAATAAAGTTCACCTGTGTGCAATCTATTTGTCACATGATCTGTCACATGATCTAAGTACATATATACACCTGTTCTGAAAGTCCCCAGAGTCTGCAACACCACTAAGCAAGGGGCACCACCAAGCAAGCAGCACCATGAAGACCAAGGAGCTCTCCAAACAGGTCAGGGACAAAGTTGTTGAGAAGTACAGATCAGGGTTGGGTTTTAAAAAATATATCCGAAACTTTGAACATCCCACGGAGCACCACTGAATACATTATTAAAAAATGGAAAGAATATGGCACCACAACAAACCTGCCAGTAGAGGGCCGCCCACCAAAACTCACGGACCAGGCAAGGAGGGCATTAATCAGAGAGGCAACAAAGAGACCAAAGATAACCCTGAAAGAGCTGCAAAGCTCCACAGCGGATATTGGAGTATCTGTCCATAGGACCACTTTAAGCCATACACTCCACAGAGCTAGGCTTTACGGAAGAGTGGCCATAAAAAAAGCCATTGCTTAAAGAAAGAAATAAGCAAACACATTTGGTGTTCGCCAAAAGGCATGTGGGAGACTCCCCAAACATATGGAAGAAGGTACTCTGGTCAGATGAGACTAAAATGTAGCTTTTTGGCCATCAAGGAAAACGCTTTGTGTGTCGCAAACCCAACCCCCCGCATCACCCTGAGAACACCATCCCCACAGTGAAGCATGGTGGTGGTAGCATCATGCTTTGGGGATGTTTTTCATTGTCAGGGACTGGGAAACTGGTCACAAATTAAGGAATGATGGATGGTGCTAAATACAGGGAAATTCTTGAGGGAAACCTGTTTCAGTCTTCCAGAGATTTGAGACTGGGATGGAGGTTCACCAGTCTCAAATCACCAGTTCACCAGTCTCAAATTTAGCATACTGCTAAAGCAACGCTTGAGTGGTTTATGGGGAAACATTTAAATGTCTTGGAATGGGCTAGTCAAAGCCCAGACCTCAATCCAATTGAGAATCTGTGGTATGACTTAAAGATCGCTGTAAAGCAGCGGAACCCATCCAACTAGAAAGAGCTGGAGCAGTTTTGCCTTGAAGAAAGGGCAAAAATCCCAGTGGCTAGATGTGCCAAGCTTCTAGAGACATACCCGAAGAAACTTGTAGCTGTAATTGCTGCAAAAGGTGACTCTACAAAGTATTGACTTTGGGGGGTGAATAGTTATGCATGTTTAAATTTTCATCTTTTTTGTCTTATTTCTTGTTTGTTTCACAATTAAAAAATATTTTGCATCTTCAAAGTGGTAGGCATCAAATGATACAAACCCCCCAAAAATTTATTTTAGTTCCAGGTTCTAAGGCAACAAAATAGGAAATATGCCAAATGCAGGGAATACTTTCGCAAGCCACTGTATGATGATCTCTGATGAAGTACAGTACTTATTCAGAGATATAAATAAATATTATACGGTATTATTATTATTAATATTATTATCCTCATGATTTCCTGCTCTGCTCTCCTTGTGTCACGTCCTGACCATAGAGAGCTCTTATTTTCTATGGTAGAGTAGGTCAGGGCGTGACTGGGGGGTTTATCTAGTTTATTTAGTTCAATGTTGTTTTGGTTCTAGTTTCTTTTTCTATGTTGGGATTTTTGTATGATCTCCAATTAGAGGCAGCTGGTCATCGTTGTCTATAATTGGGGATCATATTTAAGGAGCTGTTTTTCCCACCTGTGTTTGTGGGAGATTATTTTGAGTTAGTTTCATGTTGCACCTCTTTCGTCACGGTTTGTGTTTTATTTGTAGTTTATTGTTTGTTTTGCAAAGTTTCACATTAAAATAAAAGATGTCAAACGATACCCATGCTGCTCTTTGGTCTCCTCCTTACGACGGACGTCACACCTTGGTCTGCGTTTTCTCTGTGGATAAGGACCTCTATTCAGGCTGTGAGGTTTTGAATGGTCATTGCCTCTTAAAATCAGGGTTGTTTCAAATCAAACTTGCGTTCAATTCACTGTACTATTATGGAGACAGTTTCAATTCAATTTCAGGTCAAGACCATTCTATACTACTGCTGTAATGAACAGAGTCCACACTGCTCTTGCTATAGTACAAATGTACAGGTATACTTTGAATCATATCATCATCTGTATTGCAAACGTTGTGTGAAAAGCTCACATGCAATAAAGGGGAATGTGACACAAAACCCGTCTGTTTGACTGTTTGACCCAGCCGCCAAGGTGCCCAGCTTCACAGCCACCCAGACACCCTGCCAACCAGCCACCCAGCCACCCAGACACCCAGACACCCAGCCACCCTGCCACCCAGACACCCAGACACCCAGCCACCCAGACACCCAGCCACCCAGACACCCAGACACCCAGACACCCAGCCACCCAGACACCCAGACACACAGCCACCCAGACACCCAGCCACCCAGCCACCCAGACACCCAGACACCCAGCCACCCAGACACCCAGCCACCCAGACACCCTGCCACCCTGCCACCCAGCCACCCAGCCACCCAGCCTCACAGCCACCCAGCCACCCAGCCACCCAGACACCCTGCCACCCAGCCACCCAGACACCCAGCCTCACAGCCACCCAGCCACCCAGACACCCAACCTCCCAGACACCCAGACACCCTGCCACCCAGACACCCAGACACCCAGACACCCAGACACCCAGACACCCAGACACCCTGCCACCCAGACACCCAGACACCCAGACACCCAGCCACCCAGACACCCAGACACCCAGACACCCAGACACCCTGCCACCCAGACACCCAGACACCCAGACACCCAGCCATCCAGACAACCAGCCTCACAGCCACCCAGCCACACAGACACCCAGCCAACCAGCCACCCAGCCTCTGAGCAATACAAAGGCCAAGTGGTGTTAGTTTGGTTGTTTAGCTATGACAAGGGTCTACCAGCAGTAGTAGGACAGGTTTCTGCCATGTCTCCTGCTCTGAAAGAGAGAAGAATGTATATTTTCAGAGCAGGGCAGCTGGTGTGTGTGTGTGTGTGTGTGTGTGTGTGTGTGTGTGTGTGTGTGTGTGTGTGTGTGTGTGTGTGTGTGTGTGTGTGTGTGTGTGTGTGTGTGTGTGTGTGTGTGTGTGTGTGTGTGTGTGTGTGTGTGTGTGTGTGTGTGTGTGTGTGTGTGTGTGTGTGTGTGTAGGCGTGTGCGTCCGTGCGTGTATGCCTGTGTTTTTGTGTGATGCCACCAGGTGCAGATGTCATTGAACAGGGTAGAAGCTAAACAGTAGACTCTAATTGAAACCACAGAGGTTCAGCTGAAAGTGCCTCAATGACAAAACGCACAGATGAAAAGTGATAAACACAAGTGTTAATGCAGTGATAATGAGTGACTCTCCCTCCCTCTCTCCCTCTCTCTGTTTCCCACTCCCTCTTTCCCTATCTATCTCTCTCTCCCTCCCTCTATCGCCCTCTCTCCCTCTCTCTCGCTCTCTCTCTCTCCCTCCGTCCATCTCTCCTTCCCTCTCTCTTTCTCTCTCTCTCTCCCTCTCTCTCTCTCTCTCTGTTTCCCACTCCCTCTTTCCCTATCTATCTCTCTCTCCCTCCCTCTATCGCCCTCTCTCCCTCTCTCTCGCTCTCTCTCTCTCCCTCCGTCCATCTCTCCTTCCCTCTCTCTCTCTGTTTCCCACTCCCTCTTTCCCTCTCTCTATATCTCTCTCTCCAGCCCCTGCACCTTACTATAAATAATTTGCTCTCATCTTAAAACATTGAATTGCCCCCCAGACCCTGTGCTGATATCATCATGCTAGGCTCATCCACAACTCGACTCACCTGTCACGGACTCCTGGTGCCTCTCTAGCTCTCTGTCTCTCTGCATCATAAATTCACTGTCACCTGCTGTGAATCTGCCTTTATTCTGTCTAACCCTCAGGCCCCTCAGCACTCACCCCTAGAAGCTTAACATAGGATCTACATGGCCTTACATTGCCTTCAAAGAGGTGCAGATCTTTTTTTTTTCTTTTTTGGTCTTAGCACTACACACCTGAACGTTTGATGATGAGTTGATCATTTGAATCAGCTGTGTAGCGCTAAGACAAAAACAAACATAATATGCTTCCCTTTGGGTCTACGTGATCACCAGGACCAGGATTAAGAAATGTCTAGATGTCTAGGTCAAGGGACCAAGGTGATAGGGTGCATGGACTTTATAACGCTGTATAATATGTTGGGGCACCACCACAGCCCCTGCCCAACAATCTCTGTGGGGCCCAACGAACTCTGGGGGCCCAACAATCTCTGTGGGCCCAACAAGCTCTCTGGGCCCAACAAGCTCTGGGGGGCCAACGAGCTCTGGGGGCCCAACGAGCTCTGGGGGCCCAACGAGCTCTGGGGGCCCAACAATCTCTGTGGGGCCCAACAATCTCTGTGGGGCCCAACGAGCTCTGGGGGCCCAACGAGCTCTGTCATCATTTTTTAAAGAGCGACTGCCCGTAAAAACCAACTAATCCTTTTGAAAAGGGCTTACGTGGCATTGATATGAGTCAATGCCACGAGGTGGCAGGTAGCTTAGTGGTTAGAGCGTTGGGCCAGTAACCGAAAGGTTGCTGGATTGAATCCTCGAGTTGACAAAGTAAAAATCTGTCGTTCTGCCCCTGAACAAGGCAGTTAACCCACTGTTCTTAGGCTGTCGTTGTAAATAAGAATTTGTTCTTCACTGACTTGCCTAGTTAAATAAGGTTAAAAAAATAACAATTCTAGTGTCAAAATTAACTACAAAGTGTAAATAGGAGTCAGTCTGGTCTAAAGCAGAGTTTGGAACCTCAGTATGTCACAATGAGTAAATGAAGGTTGGGTTTGGGTTATAATTATGTCAACAGGTCATGCCCCCTTTTTTGTCAAGCTCCACGTGCAAATCTCCCCTCCTCCCACTTCACTTCATTGAATTGGGGCTCCGTTGTTTCATTGCCCCCCCCAAACACTTTCAAAGGGCGGTAGACTGAAAAGCCCTATACAGACCAATCCTCCACAGGCAAATTTCTATGGTTTGAATGCCCTGCCGAAGAATTCATTGGTCCCCAAGTCTGCACTAGGAACGCTAGCTTGGTTTGCAATGCCAGACAGTGGTGAGTACAACCAGAGATACAGGAATATAAGGATCTCGCTTTTATTACCTAGCTAATTACATTTACATTACAGTCATTTAGCAGACACTCTTATCCAGAGCGACTTACAGTAGTGAATTCATACATTTCATACATTTACATATATATTTTTTTCTCCGTACTTGTCCCCCGTGGGAATCGAACCCACAACCCTGGCGTTGCAAAAACCATGCTCTACCAAGTGAGCCACATCGGACCTAATGACATTTGATTATGTTATTACTGGTTATGGAGGTAGTTATCTTATGATAAAGCGAGGCAGGCTGGCGAATGTTTTAGTTAACATTTGCATAACTAGCTAGCTACTTTATTACAACTCTAGTTAGGTCGTCGCTCATACAAGTTGATTGTGTATTGTCAAGTTACTGCTTGTTATGAAACATTAGCATTTGATAATGCTAACGAGGCACGCTAGCTAGCTAGCTACAGGCCAGCTAACGTTAGTTAGGCTACAAGTCAGAATTTCAAGTTAGTTCCTTGCTTTATTTTTATTTATTATTTTATTTATTTATTTAACATTTATTTAACTAGTTAAGAACACATTTTTATTTACAATGACGGCCTACCCTCGGCTAAACCCAGACGACGCTGGCCAATTGTGCGCCGCCATATGGGACTGCCAATCACGGCTAGTTGTGATACAGCCTGGAATCGAACCAGGGTCTGTAGTGACGCCTCTAGCACTGAGATGCAGTGCCTTAGACCACTGCTCATACAAGTGTATTCTGTATTGTCTAGGGCAACATTGAATAATGGATTCAGCATTATTATTAAACACAAATTCTAAATAATGTCTGAGGTTTGGAGTGTTCAATAAAAAAAATATATAATTGTGCCGTCTGGTTTGCTTAATATAAGGAATTTTAAATGGTTTATATTTTCACTTTTACTTTTGATACTTAAGTACATTGTGCACCTGGCTATCCGTCAATAAAAAATAAAAATAAAAAATAAATACAATTGTGCTGTCTGGTTTAATATAAGGAATTTGAAATGGTATATACTTTTACTCAAGTATGACAATTGAGTACTTTTTCCACCACTGGATGTGGCTAGTGTTTCTTTCACATGACCCATCAATTTAGACAAGTGTATCTGGGTAAGTGTCATCTAATATTTATAACATATTGTTTTCTGGATACTTTCTGTTTACCTTGAATTTTTCCTTATTGTAGGCTACTACCACTTTTAGTCTTAATCTTTACTACACTACTCACTGTTTAGCACATGACCTCACATGTGAATCCTTAAAGAGATGGGTGGGGCTAAAGCTTAAGAGGGTGAATGGGTGTAGACAAAGAAGAGCTCTCTAGTAGTACCAAAGCATTTTCTCAAGTGAATCAACTTTCAAAGTAGAAATACTTTCCCACTGTTCCTTCAACTGTAGTGCATGATATACCATTTTGTAGCTCTGAGTCTTTAATTTTATCCATTGTAAAAAAAAAAATTCAAATCCAGGTGGTGAGTCACATATTATGACAAGAACAGCTCAAAAAAGCAAAGAGAAATGACAGTCCATCATTACTTTAAGACATGAAGGTTAGCCAATCCTGATCATTTCAAGAACTTTGAAAGTTTCTTCATGTGCAGTCGCAAAAACTATCAAGCACGATGATGATGAAACTGGCTCTCATGAGGACCACATCAGAGGACCGCATTTAACCCAACCCTTCATGGACGTGTCTCCTGTCGGATGCCATGGTTGCCCTTAGTTTGAAGATGTAATCTAGAGACAGGTGTCTTCTCCATCTCTTTAGCTATCGTATCCGAATTCAACTGATTTCATAACTCAGTCCTCCAGAAAGTGGAGAACAACACTTATGCAGTTTTAATACCCGATACATTTAAAAGAAAAAGCTGTGTTAGACAGAATTACCTAGACATACTGACCAGCTCAAGTAGACAGAAGCGTGTTACATGGCAGACCAATCCAAACTCATCTCTTGGCATGTCAAGCACACTCCTTATCTCAGCCAATCATGGCTTTAGGGATGGTTGTTGTCATTTTCGGTGGCTAAATCAACTAGGCTCATCATTTAATGTAATTCGTATTTACAGATGGCATACAAGTTTGTTATTAAGGCACATGAAAGTGCACATGCTCGAGAAGGCATTTCTGCCCCAAAAAAATGCATTTTGATAAAAAAAAAGGTTTTGTTCAAACGGCTCTCCTGTGAAGAAGTGACCCGCCACATACGCCTAGTTTCCTGAAACGGGTCACAGATGACCTATGACTTCCATTTCCAGAAAAACTGTCAGGAAATCATAGTAAAACATTGTCATAAACTCCCTGCACCCTAAAAATGTTCAGGGGAAATTTTCACTTCCGTTCTGAGAACCCAAAAAAAGTCTAATTTTACCGGTCAGGAAAGAAATGGCTTTTCTGATCCACTCCCCTACCTTTTTTTAAAAGGTATCTGTGACCAACAGATGCATATCTGTATTCCCAGTCATGATAAATCCATAGATTAGAGCCTAATGAGTTTATTTCAATTGACTGCTTTCCTCATATGAACTGTAACTCAGTAAAATCGTTGAAATTGTTGCATGTTGCGTATATATATCTGTTCAGTGTAGATTGCAAGTTATTCAGAAAAAGCAGATGGTGAGTTTTTGTCTGTATATCAATATGGAATTCATTCTACTTTCAGAAAATATTGGAATATTTATGCAGTTTGTCCTGAATGTGCATTATTCATGTACCACATGAAGTCAGGAAATGCTCACGTACTGTAACAATGTCCACATGAAGTCACGGAATGCTCACGTACTGTAACAATGTCCAGATGATGTCACGGAATGCTCACGTACTGTAACAATGTCCAGATGATGTCACGGAATGCTCACGTACTGTAACAATGTCCAGATGATGTCATGGAATGCTCACGTACCCTAACAATGTCCACATGATGTCACGGAATGCTCATGTACTGTAATAACGTCTCTTTTGATACATCTCTTATTAACAATAGCTTTTTATTTTTCTCAGCAAAGCCAAATAAGCCAAAGAAGTAGACTGGTGGTGACACTATACTAGACTGATAGTGACACTATGTAAAAAAAACGATGACTAGTGATCGTGTTCGGTAGTTTCAATGGCTCAATGGGCTTGGCTTTGCAACACATAGGTTATATCAAATCAAATGTATTTATAAAGCCCTTTTTACATCTGCAGTTGTCACAAAGTGCTTATACAGAAAAACCCAGCCTAAAATCCAAAACAGCAAGCTATGAAGATGTAGAAGCACGGTTTGATTCCCACAGTGGCAACATATACACTACATATGGCCTTACTGAAGAGCTCATTAACTTTTAACGTGGCATTGTCATAGGATGACACCTTTCCAACAAGTCAGTTCGTCAAATGTCTGCCCTGCTAGAGCTGCCCCGGTCAACTGTAAGTGCTGTTATTGTGAAGTAGAAACGTCTAGGAGCAACAATGGTTCAGCCACAAAGTGGTAGGTCACAAATACTCACAGAACGGGATTGCCGAGTGCTATAGCATGTAAAAATCGTCTGTCCTCGGTTGCAACACTCACTACCGAATTCCAAAGTGCCTTCTGGAAGCAACGTCAGCACAAGAACTGTTCGTTGGGAGCTTCATGAAATGTGTTTCCATGGACGAGCAGCCTCACACAAGCCTAAGACCAGCAAACACAATGCCAAGCGTTGGTGTGAGTGGTGCAACAGCGCCTATTCAACCTCATTAGGCTGAAGAAATTTGGCTTGGCCCTAAGACCCTCAGAAACTTTTACAGATGCACAATTGAGAGCACACTGACCACCCTCCAGGACACCTAGAGCACCCGATGTCACAGGTAGGCCAAAAATATAATTAAGGAAAACAACCACCCGAGCCACTGCCTGTTCACTCCTCTACCATCCGAAAGGCGAGGTCAGCACCGGTGCATCAAAGCTGGGGCCGAGAGACTGAAAAACAGCTTCCATCTCAAGGCCATCCGACTGTTAAATAGTCATCACTAGCCGGCTATCACCCGGTTACTCAACTCTGCACCTTAGAAGCTGCTGCCCCTATATACATAGACATTGAATCACTGGTCACTTTAATAATGTTTACATACTGCTTTACTCATCTCATATGTATATACTGTATTCTATTCTACTGTATTTTAGTCAATGCCACTCCGACATTGCTCATCCTAATATTAAGAAATATATAAATTCCATTCTTTTACTTTTAGATCTGTGTGTATTGTTGTGAATTGTTAAATATTACTGCACTGTTGGAGCTAGGAACACAAGCATTTCACTACACCCCCAATAACATCTGCTAAATATGTGTATGTGACCAAATTTTTTTTATTTGATTTGAAAGCTTGCCGCCATTGGACTCCGAAGCAGTGTAAATGTGTTTTCTGGAGGGATGAATCACACTTCACCATCTGGCAGTCCGACAGACTAATCTGGGTTTGGCTGATGCCAAGAGAACGCTACCTGCTCGAATGCAAAGTGCCAACTGTAAAGTTTGGTGTAGGAGGAATAATGGTCTAGGGCTGTTTTTCATGGTTCGGGCTAGGACCCTTAGTTCCAGTGAAGGGAAATCTTAACGTTACAGTTGCAATGACAGTCTAGAAGATTATGTGCTTCCAACTTTGTGGAAAACATTTGGGGAAGGCCCTTTCCTGTTTCAGCATGACAATGCCCCCTAAAACAAAGCAAGGTCCATAAAGAAATGGTTTGTTGAGATCAGTGTGGAAGAACTTGACTGCCCTGCACAGAGCCCTGACCATCGAACACCTTTGGGATGAATTGGAATGCCGACTGCGAGCCAGGCCTAATCGCCCAACATCCGTGCCCGACCTCACTAATGCTCTTGTGGCTAAATGGAATTAAGTCCCCACAGCAATGTTCCATCATCTAGTGGAAAGCCTTCCCAGAAGAGTTGAGGCTGTTATAGCAGCAAAGGGAGAACCAACTCCTCTTGACGGTCTCCGTCCCGTATGCGGGATCAACATCCAGCGAAAAATCCTATCAACATATTCATAACAAAATGTCATATTTTTATTTTTCAAATATAGGACTATTTTATATCGTTTTATAGATACACCTCTCCTGAATCGAACCACGTTGTCCGATTTCAAAAAGGCTTTACAGCAAAAGCAAAACATTAGATTATGTTAGAGGAGTATATCGTAAAAGTAGCCACATAGCCATTTTCCGACCAACCACATGCATCACAAATAACCAAAAAACAGCTAATTGCAGCACTAACCTTTGACAATCTTCATCAGATGACACTCCTAGGACATCATGTTACACAATACATGCATTCGTTTGTTCGATAAAGTTCATATTTATATATAAAAACAGCATTTTACATCGGCGCGTGACGTTGACTAACTATTTTCCCTCAAATGCATCCGGTGAAATAGCGCTACAATTTACTAAATTACTATTCGAAAACATTTTTAAAATGTAATATTGTCATTCTAAGATTTATAGATTAACATCTCTTGAAAGCACCTGCAATGCCAGATTTAAAAATAACTTTACTGGGTAATCACACTTTGCGATAAAAGGGGATGCGATACTCAGAAAAATAGGCTAGCAATACATTACAGGTCAGCGCCAACTTGGTACAATCGCATATCAAATCAAATCAAATTTATTTATATAGCCCTTCGTATATCAGCTGAAATCTCAAAGTGCTGTACAGAAACCCAGCCTAAAACCCCAAACAGCAAGCAATGCATGTGAAAGAGGCACGGTGGCTAGGAAAAACTCCCTAGAAAGGCCAAAAACCTAGGAAGAAACCTAGAGAGGAACCAGGCTATGAGGGGTGGCCAGTCCTCTTCTGGCTGTGCCGGGTGGATATTATAACAGAACATGGTCAAGATGTTAAAATGTTCATAAATGACCAGCATGGTCAAATAATAATAATCATTGTAGTTGTCGAGGGTGCAACAAGCACGTCCGGTGAACAGGTCAGGGTTCCGTAGCCGCAGGCAGAACAGTTGAAACTGGAGCAGCAGCATGGCCAGGTGGACTGGGGACAGCAAGGAGTCATCATGCCAGGTAGTCCCGAGGCATGGTCCTAGGGCTCAGGTCCTCCAAGAGAAAGAAAGAAAGAGAGAAAGAGAGAATTAGAGAGAGCATATTTAAATTCACACAGGACACCGGATAAGACAAGAGAATACTCCAGATGAAACAGACTGACCCTAGCCCCACGGCACATAAACTACTGCAGCATAAATACTGGAGGCTGAGACAGGAGGGATCAGAAGACACTGTGGCCCCATCCGATGATACCCCCGGACAGGGCCAAACAGGCAGGATATAACCCCACCGACTTTGCCAAAGCACAGCCCCCACACCAGCATATCAAATCTACTCTTGTATACTATTGTCAATAATCCCTTACCTTTGATTATCTTCATCAGAAGGCACTTCCAGAAATCCCAGGTCCACAACAAATGTATTTTCGTTCAAAAAAGTTAATCCTTTATGTCCCAATAGCTTCTTGTTGTTAGCGCGTTCTGAAGGCTGCACCAAATGTACCGTCGTCCGCGGGACTCCTCTCTTACCAAAATGGAAAAAATATATATTTACGTTCGTTCAAACATGTCAAACGTTGTATAACATAAATCTTTAGGGTCTTTTTCAACCAGAGCTCCAATAATATTCAAGGGGGACGATTGAATTGTCTTTCAAAACGTTTCGAAAGGGGAGGGTAGCCAGGGGCGCCGGCATCATAATGGTGATGGCCCTCCCCATGTGACCACGTTCCACAGACTCTCATTCTGTCAGTTTTCACAGTAAAAGACTCAAACCACTTTGTAAAGACTGGGGACATCTAGTGGAAGCCATGGGAAGTGCTCAATGAACCATACCTCACGGTGTGATTTATAGGCAAAGTGATGAAGTTGAGTCCGCAATTCAGAATTCCACATCCTGTTACGATCTGTCTCGGGGTTTTGACTGCCATATGAGATCTGTTATACTCACAGACACCATTCAAACAGTTTTAGAAACTTTAGGGTGTTTTCTATCCACAACTATTAATTATATGCATATCCTAGCTTCTGAGTTTGAGTAGGAGGCCGTTTACAATGGGCACGAATTTTTTTTAAAAATCGCTGTAGCGCCCCCTATCCTAGGCGACCGTCAAGAGGTTTTAATGCCCATGACTTTGGAACGAGATGTACGACGAGCAAGTGTCCACATACTTTTAGTCATGTAGTGTCTATCAAACAACCATATTATGATAGCCCCGTTTACAGCAATAGTATATCTATGGTAGGGCCACCCTATTACAGTAACACGGTTGTGATGGCTCCACCATCTTGCTGTCTGGATTAATTGAGTTTGTCTCAAATGGCACCTTAATCCCTACATAGTGCACTACTGTAGACCAGAGACCTATAGAAAGTAGGGTACCATTTGAGAGGCAGCCATTGTGTTCTCCCAGTCAAGCATAATCCTTGTAAAATGTTTATGGGCCCCATTGATGTGGCTCATCATTTCATCTGGAACTCAACCTCTGAGTACATGCTGAAATTGATTTGGTATTTCTGGGAGCAAACCTCATCTCCTCTCCTCTCCTCTCCTGTCTGCTCCTCTCCACTCTTCTCCTCTCCGATTCTCTTCTCTCCACTCCCATTCTTTCTTCTCTGCACGTCTCCTCTCACCTCCTCTCCCATCATCTCCTCTCCTCTCCTGTCTGCTCCTCTCCACTCGTCTCCTCTCCGATTCTCTCCTCTCCACTCCCATTCTCTCTTCTATGCACGTCTCCTCTCACCTCCTCTCCCATCATCTCCTCTTCTCTCCTGTCTGCTCCTCTCCACTGTTCTCCTCTCCGATTCTCTCCTCTCCACTCCCATTCTCTCCTCTCCGCACGTCTCCTCTCACCTCCTCTCCCATCATCTCCTCTCCTCTCCTGTCTGCTCCTCTCCACTCTTCTCTTCTCACCTCCTCTCCACTCCCATCCTCTCCTCTCCCATCCTCTCAACTCCCCTCCTCTCCCCTCCTTTCCCATCCTCTCCACTCCTCTCCTCTCCTCTCCCCTCCTCTCCCATCCTCTGCTCTCCCCTCCTCTCCTCTCCCCTCCTCTCCCATCCTCTCCACTCCCCTCCTCTCCCCTCCTCTCCTCTCCACTCCCCTCCTCTCCCCTCCACTCCTCTCCCATCCTCTCCTCTCCCCTCCTCTCCCATCCTCTGCTCTCCCCTCCTCTCCTCTCCCCTCCTCTCCCCTCCTCTCCCATCCTCGCCTCTCCTCTCCTCTCCTCTCCCTCCTGCCTTCCCCTCCAATCTGCAGGCATGTGCCAGAGGCCACTGTCTTTCTAGCCAGAGGCCACTGTCTTTCTAGCCAGAGG
>NC_042970.1:5155370-5170370 GCF_901001165.1 Salmo trutta | reverse complement strand
ATGGCACATAGACGCTTGTAGTATTACTGTACTCAAATATCGTCTTGTAATATTGAAAAGGATCAAAGATGTCATATCGTCACTTAGACATACAGTGGAGTATCCATCCATCTTCCCACATATGGATAATCCATCCATCCACCACATCTGGAGTATCCATCCATCCACCACATCTGGAGTATCCATCCATCCCCCCACATCTGGAGTATCCATCCATCCCCCACATCTGGAGTATCCATCCATCCCCCACATCTGGAGTATCCATCCATCCCCCCACATCTGGAGTATCCATCCATCTCCCACATCTGGAGTATCCATCCATCCATCCCCCACATCTGGAGTATCCATCCATCCCCCAAATCTGGAGTATCCATCCATCCCCCACATCTGGAGTATCCATCCATCCCCCACATCTGGAGTATCCATCCATCCCTCACATCTGGAGTATCCATCCATCCCCCCACATCTGGAGTATCCATCCATCCTCCCACACCTGGAGTATCCATCCATCCCCCACATCTGGAGTATCCATCCATCCCCCCAAACCTGGAGTATCCATCCATCCCTCACATCTGGAGTATCCATCCATCCCCCCACATCTGGAGTATCCATCCATCCTCCACATCTGGAGTACCCATCCATCCTCCACATCTGGAGTATCCATCCATTCCCCCCACATCTGGAGTATCCATCCATCCTCCACATCTGGAGTACCCATCCATCCTCCACATCTGGAGTATCCATCCATCCTCCCACATCTGGAGTATCCATCCATCCATCCCCAACATCTGGAGTATCCATCCATCCATCCTCCCACATCTGGAGTATCCATCCATCCCCACATCTTTAGTATCCATCCATCCCCCACATCTGGAGTATCCATCCATCCCCCACATCTGGAGTATCCATCCATCCCCCACATCTGGAGTATCCATCCATCCTCCACATCTGGAGTATCCATCCATCCCCCACATCTGGAGTATCCATCCATCCCCCCACATCTGGAGTATCCATCCATCCCCCACATCTGGAGTATCCATCCATCCCCCACATCTGGAGTATCCATCCATCCTCCCACATCTGGAGTATCCATCCATCCATCCTCCCACATATGGAGTATCCATCCATCCCCCACATCTGGAGTATCCATCCATCACCCACATCTGGAGTATCCATCCATCCCCCACATCTGGAGTATCCATCCATCCCCCCACATCTGGAGTATCCATCCATCCTCCAAACCTGGAGTATCCATCCATCACCCACATCTGGAGTATCCATCCATCCATCCTCCCACATATGGAGTATCCATCCATCACCCACATCTGGAGTATCCATCCATCCCCCACATCTGGAGTATCCATCCATCCCCCCACATCTGGAGTATCCATCCATCCATCCTCCCACATCTGGAGTATCCATCCATCCTCCACATCTGGAGTATCCATCCATCCCCCCACATCTGGATAATAAGAAAAGAAGTTGACAGAAAATGTTCCCACTGCCAAGGCTACCCATTATCCTGGTACACTACAGCTAAAATAGATAGGTAGATAGATAGATAGATAGATAGATAGATAGATAGGTAGGTAGGTAGGTAGGTAGGTAGGTAGGTAGGTAGGTAGGTAGGTAGGTAGGTAGGTAGGTAGGTAGGTAGGTAGGTAGGTAGGTAGGTAGATAGATAGATAGATAGATAGATAGATAGATATAGAAATAGATAGATAGATAGATAGATATAGAAATAGATAGATGAAAGAAAACATTTGTGTCATTTTGACAGGGAAAAGCAATTAAGCGTTGCCTGGGTAACTGTATGGATGGTCTGTGAACACGCCGGGCTTGTTGGACTGAGGGGGAGGAGGGGGAGGAGAGAGAGGGGAGGAGAGAGAGGGGAGGAGGAGAGAGGGGAGGAGAGAGAGGGGAGGAGGAGAGAGGGGAGGAGAGAGAGAGAGGGGAGAGAGAGGAGGAGGGGGAGGCATGAGAGGGGAGGAGGGAGAGGAGAGAGAGGGGAGGAGGGGGAGGAGAGAGAGGGGAGGAGGGGGAGAGAGAGGGGATGAGGGGGAGGCATGAGAGGGGAGGAGGGGGACGAAGGGGAGGCATGAGAGGGGAGGAGGGGATGAGGGGAGGAGAGAGAGAGGAAGGGGGTTATGAGAGGGGAGGAGGGGGAGGAATCAGAGGGGAAGGGAGAGAGGAAAGGAGGGGGAGGTTAAAGGGAGAAGCAGAGAGGGGGAGGCATCAGAGGGGAGGAGGGGGAGGAGAGAGAGGGGAGCAGGGGGCGGTTAAAGGGGGAGGCAGAGAGGGGGAGGAAAGTGATATCACTGTTACTCTCTCTGTGTGTGGGTGTGGGTGTGGATGTGTGGTATGGGTGTGTGCGTGCTAGCGTGTCGCCGTATATGTGTGTGTGTGGGTGGGAGGTTTGACCTGTGAAATTAAAACGCAAAGCTCCAGACCCTCCCTGACTGTCACATAGTCATTAAAAGGAGTAGCTCCAGACCCTCCCTGACTGTCACATAGTCATTAAAAGGAGTAGCTCCAGACCCTCCCTGACTGTCACACAGTTATTGTCACTGTCCCTAACCATGATCAACCCTGCAAAAGCAAATTCAGTGGTGTAGTTGTAATCTCAGAACAGTTTTGTCTTAAAGCTGCTCTGTAACCACAGGGAATGTTACAATGTATATTATATTACTATAAAACGCGCTCCAGCAGGTATATCTCTCTGGTCACCCCTAAAGCCAACTCCTCCTTTGGTCGTCTCTCCTTCCAGTTCTCAGCTGCCAATGACTGGAACGAACTACAAAAATCTCTAAAACTGGAAACACTTATCTCCCTCACTAGCTTCAAGCACCAGCTGTCAGAGCAGCTCACAGATCTCTGCACCTGTACATAGCCCATCTTTAATTTAGCCCAAACTACTACCTCTTCCCCTACTGTATTTATTTATTTTGCTCCTTTGCACCATATTATTTATATTTTAACTTTTAACTTTCTTCAAACTACAAATCTACCATTCCAGTGTTTTTCTTGACATACTTTATTTACTTTGCCACCATGGCATTTTTTTTGCCTTTACCTCCCTTATCTCACATCATTTGCTCACATTGTATATAGTCTTATTTTTTTCTACTGCATCATTGATTGTATGTTGTTTTACTCCATGTGTAACTCTGTGTTTTTGTATGTTGTCGAACTGCTTTGCTTTATCTTGGCCAGGTCGCAATTGTAAATGAGAACTTGTTCTCAACTTGCCTACCTGGTTAAATAAAGGTGAAATAAAAAATAAAATAAAAATAAAAAAACTCCAGGGAATGTTACAATGTATATTATATTACTATAAAACCCCAGGGAATGTCACAATGTATATTATATTACTATAAAACCCCAGGGAATGTAACAGCGTATATTATATTACTATAAAACCCCAGGGAATGTTACAAAGTATATTATATTACTATAAAACCCCAGGGGAATGTTAAAACGTATATTATATTACTATAAAACCCCAGGGAATGTTACAATGTATATTATATTACTATAAAACCCCAGGGAATGTCACAATGTATATTATATTACTATAAAACCCCAGGGAATGTAACAGCGTATATTATATTACTATAAAACCCCAGGGAATGTTACAAAGTATATTATATTACTATAAAACCCCAGGGGAATGTTAAAACGTATATTATATTACTATAAAACCCCAGGGAATGTTAAAACGTATATTATTCGCAAGATATAAACAGTTTGTACATAAACACTGAATGAAAGTATATATTGTATGTATACAGATATTCTCATGAAAGCTTCTTCAATAATTGGTCCTCTTAATGCTCTCTGCTAATCTGATGTGTCTGAAGCGAAGTACCGGAGGAGAAGCCAAAATTATGTTTCTTCTTTGTCGTCTGATGTCTCACAGAATCAAAGAGACTGTGTGCGTGTGTGTGTGTGTGTGCATGCGTGTGTGTATGTGTGTGTGTGTGTGCATGCGTGTGTGTGTGTGTGTATGTGTGCCATGTGGTGCCTACAGCGAGTAGTGATTTGTGAGTCCTTTTGGAACCGCTGTGTGTGAATCTGAGATTAGAGTTGATCCCGACCAGGGAAAGGTGCAGGGCTGTGAATCTGTGTGGAGCGTAAAGTCTTTATCTAGGATCAGTTCTTGATCCCGACCAGGGAAAGGTGCAGGGCTATGAATCTGTGTGCAAGTCGTTGAAGTATGAAAGGGAAAATAAACAGATAAATATAGGTTGTATTTACATTGTTGTTTTGTTCTTCACCGTTTGCCTTTTTCTCATGGCAACAGCCACATATTGCTGCTGTGATTGCACACTGCAGTATTTCGCCTGACATGATATGGGAGTTTATATTTCAAATTCTTTGTGGGTCTGTGTGATTTGTAGGAAATATGTCTCTAATTTGTTCATACATTTTCAAGGAGGTTAGGAAGTACAGCTCAGCTTCCACCTCATGTTGCGGGCAGTGTGCACATAGCCTGTCTTCTCTTGAGAGCCAGACTGACACGTCCTGACCAGTAGAAGGGGTAATTGGTTATTGCAGTTTGGTCAGGACGTGGCAGGGGGTGTTTGTTTTATGTGGTTCGGGGTTTGTTGGGCTGTTATTATGTAAGAGGGGTATTTGTTTAGAGTGTTCCGGGTTTTTTGGTCTATGTTCTAGGTTTGTGTTTTTCTATGTTCAGTCTAGTCTTTCTATTTCTATGTTTAGTTAATGCGGTTGACCTTCAATTGGAGGCAGCTGTTCCTCGTTGCTTCTAATTGAAGGTCTTATTTAAGAGGGGTGTTTTGTCTATGGGATTTGTGGGTAGTTGTCTCCTGTTTTGTGTCTGTGCACCTGACAGGACTGGTTAGTGTCATTCGTTGTTTTTGTATACGTGATTTGTTTGTTTTTTCCATCTTTTGATTTAATAAAGAAGATGAGTATACACGTTCCCGCTGCACCTTGGTCCAATCCTTACGACGCCCGTTACAGAACTACCCACCACCAACGGACCAAGCAGCTGGGTAAGGAGTTGGAGAGGAGCTATCGGGAGTCGTGGACCTGGGAGGAGATCCTAGCTGGAGAGGGACCATGGAGGAAGGCTGCAGAGGACCGGGAGTGTTTTGCTGGAACACGGTTTTGCTGGAACACGGGGGGCACACGGGTAGTTTGGCTGGGCCAGGGTTGAGCCCTAAGCCAACTCCCCGTGCTTACCAGAGGCAGCGTGGTACTGGTCAGGCCCCGTGCCATGGGGTGATGCGCACGGCATTGAGGCCAAGCATCCACAGGCCGGTATGCTCGGTGCCAGCGTCCCGCATTTGCCGGGGGGAAGCGGGCATCCAGCCAGTAAGGGTGGTGCCAGTACTGTGCTCAAGACCGCCAGTGCGCCTTCATGGCCCAGTGTATCCTGTTCCCGCTCCCCACACTAACCCTGAGGTGCGTGTCTCCAGTCTGGCATCTCCAAAGCCAGCACCACGCACCAGGCCTCCAGTGTGTCAGCCCAGTCCAGCTCATCATGCTCCTGCTCCTCGCAATAGCCCTGTGGTGCGTGTCCCTAGTCTGGCACTTCCTAAGCCAGCCCCACGCATCAGGTCTCCAGTGCGCAGTCCCCGTCCAGAGCTTCCGGCAACAGTGCCTCGTCCAGAGCTTCCGGCAACAGTGCCTCGTCCAGAGTGTCCGGCGACAGTGCCTCGTCCAGAGTGTCCGGCGACAGTGCCTCATCCAGAGACGGCCCACAGTCCGGAGCCGAGAGAGACGGCCCACAGTCCGGAGCCGAGAGAGACGGCCCACAGTCCGGAGCCGAGAGAAACGCCCTACAGTCCGGAATCGGCGCAGCCAGAGTCGCCCTACAGTCCGGAATCGGCGCAGCCAGAGTCGCCCTTCAGCCCGAGGTCTCCAGCGAAGCGCATCAGCCCGAGGTTTCCAGCAACGCACATCAGCCCGAGGGATCCAGCAACGCACATCAGCCCGAGGTCTCCAGCAACGCACATCAGCCCGAGGTCTCCAGCAACGCACATCAGCCCGAGGTCTCCAGCAACGCACATCAGCCCGAGGTCTCCAGCGATGCACATCAGCCCGAGGTCTTCAGCGATGCGCCATAGCCCAGAGACTTCGGGAGGGGTAAAGTTTAATGAGTATTTAGCGGGGGTGGACAGGTTAGGTTGGAGAGTAAGGCCGGAGCCTGAGCCACCTCCGTAGTAGGGGGTTGGGGGAGGGGGGGGGGTGTAGCACAAGGAACCGTCGGTGACGGTGGCCACCCTCCCTTTAGTTTGAGATTATTTTTGTTTTGGTTAAGGTGCATCCGGGGTCTGCACCTTTGAGGGGGGGGTACTGTCATGTCCTGACCAGTAGAAGGGGTTATTGGTTATTGCAGTTTGGTCAGGACGTGGCAGGGGGTGTTTGTTTTATGTGGTTCGGGGTTTGTTGGGCTATGTTATTATGTAAGAGGGGTATTTGTTTAGAGTGTTCCGGGGTTTTTGGTCTATGTTCTAGGTTAGTGTTTTTCTATGTTCAGTCCAGTCTTTCTATTTCTATGTTTAGTTAATGGGGTTGACCTTCAATTGGAGGCAGCTGTTCCTCGTTGCCTCTGATTGAAGGTCCTATGTAGAGGGGTGTTTTTGTAATGGGGTTTGTGGGTAGTTGTCTCCTGTTTTGTGTCTGTGCACCTGACAGGACTGTTTAGTATACATGATTTGTTTGTTCTTTCCTTCTTTTGATTTAATAAAGAAGATAAGTAGACACGTTCCCGCTGCACCTTGGTCCAATCCTTACGACGTCCGTTACACAGACCTGCCAATGGTGGCCTCTCTCAATAGCAAGGCTGTGCTCACTGAGTCTATGCCGCTCCGACATTGCTCGTCCAAATATTTATATATTCTTAATTCAATTCCTTTACTTTAGATTTGTGTGTATTGTTGTGAAATTGTTAGATATTACTTATTAGATATTACTGCACTGCTGGAGCTAGAAACACAAACATTTCGCTACACCCGCAATAACATCTGTTAAACACGTACAATAACATTTGATTTGATATGACTGTCTACATTGTCAAGGATTTTCTCAATTCGGGGTCAGTCACAGTGGTCAGGTTTTCTGCCAGTGTTTACTCCCTGTTTAGGGTCAGATAGCATTCCAATGTCTTCTTTTTTTGAGGGGTTGATTATTATAGTTACCCTTCTCTTTCTCTCTACCTGTCTGGGATCAGAGAGCACTGGGCATCACCTTAGTGAGAATGACCCTCTCCCCTCTCTAACCTCCTCTCCCCCTCTTCTCCCCTCTTCTCTCCTCTTCTCTCCCCTCTCTAACCTCTTCTCTCCTCTCTCTCCCCTCTCTAACCTCCTCTCCCCCCTCTTCTCTCTTCTCTCTTCTCCCCTTCCCCCCTCTCTCTCTCTCCCCCTTTTCTCCTTTCTCTCTCTCCTCTCTTCCCTATTCTTCTCTCCTCTCTTCTCTTGCCCCTTTCTCCTCCTCTCTCCAATCTTCCCCCTTCCCCTTCTCCTTTCTACTCTCTCTCCTCCTCTCTAATCCCTCCCCCCTCCCCTTTCTCCTCTCAACACACTCCCGGTGCAGTGACGGGAAGAGAGACAAATAAGATGTTGCCTGATGCAGAACTGTAGTACAAGCGGTCTTCACTGACTGCACAGTAGATTCAAAATGCTGTGAAATTGTACTGGTTGCAACAACAACAAAAAATGTTACTATTTTTACATTGGTTCAGCAGGTGTACTGGCTTGTAACTAAGAAAATACATTGTATATATTAAGTGTCATTTGAATGTAAGCTGATGGTCGCAGTGAGATGTCCCAGGAATGAGATTTTAGAAGGTCTTGTAGTGTTAGTTGGATTGTTCAACTGTTGTGTCATGTGACCAACACACAAAGAAGTATATTGCTCGTCTGGGGTATTTATTTATTTATTTATTTCACCTTTATTTAACCAGGTAGGCAAGTTGAGAACAAGTTCTCATTTACAATTGCGACCTGGCAAAACATTTATCAAGACAAGTTGGCTGTCCCCGTACAAGAGGAACTACCGTGTATACATACACTATTAGACGCAGGCAGGCAGGCACACACACACAAACACACACATACACCAAGCACACCAAGTCAGGTGTCAGCATCTGTCAGCCAAAAAAAAAAAAAAATTCATCTTATCGCAGTAAAGTACTTGGTCGATCATGGAATGTCTTCAGGGCACATTATCTGGTAAACTCCCCCTGAGAACAACTCTTCTACATAGATCCGCTATACTTTGACCTTGGCCCGAGAAATGATATGTCCCCGTTTCGAGGGTCAGACGTGTGTGTGTGTGTGTGTGTGTGTGTGTGTGTGTGTCTCAGACACCAGCTGGAAAGGGTGTGAACAGATCAGTCAGGGTCAAGCGTATGTAATGGTTTTCCATGAACTACAATCATTGTCTTCGTCTGTCATGTATTTTCTTAATACGTTTTAACCCTTAAAAGAATGTTCAGTTTCTCTCTCTCATGTTCATTAACCAAACACCTGATATCTGCAGACTAGACAAAAACAATGTCACTGAGTGTCACTTTGACTCTAGACTGGGTCATGTTAAACCCTCTAGACTGGGTCATGTTAAACCCTGTAGACTGGGTCATGTTAAACCCTGTAGACTGGGTCACCCTGTAGACTGGGTCATGTTAAACCCTGTAGACTGGGTCATGTTAAACCATATAGACTGGGTCATGTTAAACCCTATAGACTGGGTCATATTAAACCATATAGACTGGGACATGTTAAACCCTGTAGACTGGGTCACCCTGTAGACTGGGTCATGTTAAACCCTGTAGACTGGGTCATGTTAAACCCTATAGACTGGGTCATGTTAAACCCTATAGACTGGGTCATGTTAAACCCTGTAGACTGGGTCATGTTAAACCCTGTAGACTGGGTCATGTTAAACCCTGTAGACTGGGTCATGTTAAACCCTGTAGACTGGGTCATGTTAAACCCTGTAGACTGGGTCATGTTTAACCCTATAGACTGGGTCATGTTAAACCCTGTAGACTGGGTCATGTTAAACCCTGTAGACTGGGTCATGTTAAACCCTATAGACTGGGTCATGTTAAACCCTATAGACTGGGTCATGTTTAACCCTGTAGACTGGGTCATGTTAAACCATATAGACTGGGTCATGTTAAACCATATAGACTGGGTCATGTTAAACCATATAGACTGGGTCATGTTAAACCCTGTAGACTGGGTCATGTTAAACCATATAGACTGGGTCATGTTAAACCCTGTAGACTGGGTCATGTTAAACCCTGTAGACTGGGTCATGTTAAACCATGTAGACTGGGTCATGTTAAACCCTGTAGACTGGGTCATGTTAAACCATGTAGACTGGGTCATGTTAAACCCTGTAGACTGGGTCATGTTAAACCCTATAGACTGGGTCATGTTAAACCATATAGACTGGGTCATGTTAAACCCTATAGACTGGGTCATGTTTAACCCTGTAGACTGGGTCATGTTAAACCCTATAGACTGGGTCATGTTAAACCATATAGACTGGGTCATGTTAAACCCTATAGACTGGGTCATGTTAAACCCTGTAGACTGGGTCATGTTAAACCCTGTAGACTGGGTCATGTTAAACCATATAGACTGGGTCATGTTAAACCCTATAGACTGGGTCATGTTTAACCCTGTAGACTGGGTCATGTTTAACCATATAGACTGGGTCATGTTTAACCCTGTAGACTGGGTCATGTTAAACCATATAGACTGGGTCATGTTTAACCCTGTAGACTGGGTCATGTTTAACCCTATAGACTGGGTCATGTTAAACCCTATAGACTGGGTCATGTTAAACCCTATAGACTGGGTCATGTTTAACCCTATAGACTGGGTCATGTTAAACCCTATAGACTGGGTCATGTTAAACCCTATAGACTGGGTCATGTTTAACCCTATAGACTGGGTCATGTTAAACCCTATAGACTGGGTCATGTTAAACCCTGTAGACTGGGTCATGTTAAACCCTATAGACTGGGTCATGTTAAACCCTGTAGACTGGGTCATGTTAAACCCTATAGACTGGGTCATGTTAAACTCTGTAGACTGGGTCATGTTAAACCATATAGACTGGGTCATGTTAAACCCTATAGACTGGGTCATGTTAAACCCTGTAGACTGGGTCATGTTAAACCCTGTAGACTGGGTCATGTTTAACCATATAGACTGGGTCATGTTAAACCCTGTAGACTGGGTCATGTTAAACCCTATAGACTGGGTCATGTTAAACTCTGTAGACTGGGTCATGTTAAACCATATAGACTGGGTCATGTTAAACCCTGTAGACTGGGTCATGTTAAACCCTATAGACTGGGTCATGTTAAACCATATAGACTGGGTCATGTTAAACCCTGTAGACTGGGTCATGTTAAACCCTATAGACTGGGTCATGTTAAACTCTGTAGACTGGGTCATGTTAAACCATATAGACTGGGTCATGTTAAACCCTGTAGACTGGGTCATGTTAAACCCTGTAGACTGGGTCATGTTAAACCCTGTAGACTGGGTAACCCTGTAGACTGGGTCATGTTAAACCATATAGACTGGGTCATGTTAAACACTGTAGACTGGGTCATGTTTAACCCTATAGACTGGGTCATGTTAAACCCTGAAGGCTGGGTCATGTTAAACCATGTAGACTGGGTCATGTTAAACCATGTAGACTGGGTCATGTTAAACCCTGTAGACTGGGTCATGTTAAACCATGTAGACTGGGTCATGTTAAACCATGTAGACTGGGTCATGTTAAACCATGTAGACTGGGTCATGTTAAACCATGTAGACTGGGTCATGTTAAACCAATGTTCTCTGAATGAATACTACTGATGTCAATTACTAATTTGAGCTCTAAAAAAACAACTTGACTTGTTGTGACTTTTTGTTGACTTCGGCCATTTCATATTTGGGGTGCCATTATAATGTAATAAAATGAACGGTACCAGGCCACTGTAGACAGGTAGGCTGCTGCCGAAATATAAGGTGTGTTAGTTTTGGTTCAAGTAGTGCACTAGATAGGGAATAGTGCACCATTTGGGATGCAATCTTTAGTGTGGTTACTTTCCCTAGTGAAGCGTTAAGCAAACCAGCGTCACAGTGGTAATTACCCAGCTAGTCTCATCTCAAAGCAGCCTTCACATGGCCCTCTTCAAATCGACCCAAGGCCTCTCCGTTCAGCCTCACAACGAATCAGCATACAGTCAGGTTTCATTAAGGCCTTGAGAAAGAACAGGACAGCTCCGCCTACTTTCCCTTTTGTAGCCTAACATGAAAACCCACTCATTCTGTCTCTCTGTGCTGCACTGCAAATTGCGCCCTATTCCCTGAACAGTGCACTACGTAACAGCATTGTGCATCAGGCTGTTTACTGTGGATATATTTGACACTTTCTGTGGATATATATGACTCTTTCTGTGTATAGATATTACTGTTACTATGGAAATATATTACTGTTTCTGTGTATAGATATTACTGAACCTGTGGATAGATATTACTGTTACTATGGAAATATATGACTGTTTCTGTCGATATATATGACTCTTTCCGTGTATAGATATTACTGTAACTGTGTATAGATATTACTGAACCTGTGTATATTTATTACTGTTACTGTGTATAGATATTACTGAACCTGTGTATATTTATTACTGTTTCTCTGGATATATATTACTGTTACAGTGGATAGATAATACTACTGATTATTTTGATGGCCAATATTACTGTGGAATTCGCATTACTTTTTTTCTCTCCACAACTTCCTAACATTCACAAAACAATGTACCCAACATCTTTTGTCATATTGTTCCAACAATGGTATACCTTCAACAGTTTGTCTTACTAGATAGCCAATATTGCTATAATTTGAATTGGAAATATTACCATTAGTTTTAATTGTCAAAGTTACCATTATTCTGGATAGCCAATACTAATATTAGTTTGATTGGACAATATTACCTTTACTTTGGACAGCTGATATTGCTGTTATTTCGGGTTGGATAATATGACGCAAATTTGAATGAGTAATATTACTGTTAGTTTAAAAATATACAGTGCCTTGCAGAAGTATTCATCCCCTTTGCATTTTTCCTATTTTGTTGCATTACAACCTGTAATTTAAATTGATTTTTACTTGGATTTCATGTAATGGACAGATACAAAATAACATGTTTCAAAAAATTATATAAAATAAGAAAATAAAAAATGGCGCGTGCATATGTATTCACCCCTTTTGCTCTGACGCCCCTAAATAAGATCTGGTGCAACCAATTACCTTCAGAAGTCACATAATTAGTTAAATAAAGTCCACCTGTGCGCAATCTATGTGTCACATGATCTGTCACATGATCTCAGTATATATACACCTGTTCTGAAAGGCCCCAGAGTCTGCAACACCACTAAGCAAAGGGCAACACCAAACATTCGGCACCATGAAGACCAAGGAGCTCTCCATACAGGTCAGGGACAAAGTTGAGGAGAAGTTCAGATCAGGGTTGGGTTATAAAAAAATATCAGAAACTTTGAACATCCCACGGAAGACCATTAAATACGCTATTAAAAATGGAAAGAATATGGCACCACAACAAACCTGCCAAGAGAGGGCCGCCCACCAAAACTCAGAGACCAGGCAAGGAGGGCATTAATCAAAGAGGCAACAAAGAGACCAAAGATAACCCTGAAGGAGCTGCAAAGCTCCACAGTGGAGATTGGAGTATCTGTCCATAGGACCACTTTAAAGAAACAAATAAGCAAACACGTTTCGTGTTTGCCAAAAGGCATGTGGGAGACTCCCCAAACATATGGAAGGAGGTACTTTGGTCAGATGAGACTAAAAAGAATGGGCAAAAGTCCCAGTGGCTAGATGTGCCAAGCTTATAGAGACATACCCCAAGAGACTTGCAGCTGTAATTGCTGCAAAAGATGGCTCTACAAAGTATTGACTTTGGGGGGGTGAATAGTTATGAATGCAAATGTTTCAGTTTTTTTGTCTTATTTCTTGTTTGTTTCATAATAAAAATATTTTGCATCTTCAAAGTGGTAGGCATGTTGTTTAAATTAAATGATACAAACCCCCCCAAAATACATTTTAATTCCAGGTTGTAATGCAACAAAATAGGAAAAATGCCAAGGGGGTTGAATACTTTTGCAAACCACTGTATATATATTTCACCTTTATTTAACTAGTTAAGAACAAATTCTTATTTATAATGACAGCCGAACCCTGCCAAACCATAACCCGGATGATGCTGGGCCAATTGTGCGCCACCCTATGGGACTCCCAATCACGGCCGGTTGTGATACAGCCTGGATATATTACCTTTCCCTGAACTGCCGCCCATTTGGGTAAGAAGTAATGTGTGTATTTACGTGTTGATGGTCTTCGTCGTGTATCTCTGTTTTACTCAGGCCTTTGTGAAAAGGGTTCGATTGGGCTTTCTTCTTAATTTTTACGTGTAAGTCTCTGATTGTCCATAAGAGGTCACTATGTCCTTCTCCTTAGTTATCTGTGTTTACGTTCACTCGTTCTGGAAGAGTGGTCTTCTTAGGACAGCTAATCAGCCGTGTCGATTATTCCCAGAGTTGTGATGACAGAAGTTTAGTCAACGATGATTTGAAGAGAATAACCAGATGGTCCTACTTAAATTCACTTTCTTAGATACAGTACTAAGAAAAACAACTCAACCGTAACATTGATTATTAGAGGCTACTTTGTCTTCTTCAACTCGTGTTGATTTTTAGGGTTGTGGCCGATGTAGAACTAGTTGCAGCTTGTGGTCCTTCTAGTCTGCTATGTTAATTCTTAACTCAGCCTTTTATACACTTGGGTAAAAAGGTGCATTTCAGCTCTCTGAGCTCCTCGGGTGTGGCTAGCTACGGGGCAAAATATCATAAAAAGTATGATCTCGTTAGAAAACTAAAATCACATACCTATCAAATATTCAAATATTCTCTTCATCCTTCATATTTCCTACACAGCGTAAAAGAGGTAAACCTGATGTACACAGTGTGAAAGCTCTTCAAGTTACAATATTTTCTTTATATCACTTTTATATCATTTTTAATGACATCACAAAATATACATTAATTTCCCATATCCCATCTCTCATCATTCCCCACATTCGGATGTTGAAATGTATTGAATCATTTTTACATTACATTTACATTTTGAATCCAGTGTTCACTGTTGAATGTTATAGTTTTTCGGTGGCAAAACCTTCTGTAAGATAGAGATTCCATTCACCAATACTAGAGACCAAAAAGAGTTGCCTGCTGCCTGCAATTTACGATTGCCGTGAGGTGTCATAAAACCCCAACACCAATCCCTTCTCCCCTCTGCGGGTGAAAGGGCTCTGTATCACAGCCGGTTGTGATACAGCCTGGAATCTAACTAGGGTCTGTAATGATGCCTCTAGCACTGAGATGCAGTGCCTTAGACCGCTGCACCACTCGGGAGCCCAGTTTGATTGATGATTATTGCTGTTATCACTGAAGACCAATATTACCTTGCAAGGCCAATGATACTGCCCAGTCTACTTCATTCACTACTACTTCATTCATTCATTCATTCTACTTCATTGCTATATTGTATTTACTTCGACACCATGGCCTTTTTTTGCCTTTACCTCCCTTATATCACCTCATTTGCTCACATTGTATATAGACTTATTTTTCTACTGTATTACTGACTGTATGTTTGTTTTATTCCAGGTGTGACTCTGTGTTGTTGTATGTGTCAAACTGTTTTGCTTTATCTTGGCCAGGTCGCAATTGTAAATGAGAACTTGTTCTCAACTTGCCTACCTGGTTAAATAAAGGTGAAATAAAAATTTATTCAATAAATAAATTCACAAAAACAACCAGCATCTTCTTTTGTATTATTTCAACTGTTTTTCTTAATTACTTTCGTTGAACAATATTGTTCTTACCTTAGATGATTAATGATTAATATTGTTTGTTTGTTTATCCACAACTCCAC
>NC_042970.1:5135370-5152870 GCF_901001165.1 Salmo trutta | reverse complement strand
TTTGAAATACATCACTTTTTCTCCACGCTGTTACGGGAGTTATATTAATATTTATCAATTGCTACTACATGAATTAATTAAATCACATTGCTTCGCCAACACAGCAGTTTTCCGTTAAAAACTAGTTTGAAGTTAAAGTGAATGTGTCGGAAACACACAGACCCGATTATTCATCTCCATACATATAGTAATATATATATACAGACATAACACTTCAGCGATTATTCATCTTCATATAGTAATATATATATATACATATATACAGACAGAACACTTCAATTAAATAATACAGATGAATGAAAACACACTGAAGACAGACATAGCACATACTGTACCTACATCACAGGCATGTCAACAAAAAAACACAGATTTCCAGAACTTTCCACGTTGGTATAACATTGTTCATTCTATCAACACATCTTTCTAGGTCAAAGATCATTATAATGCATTTTCTAGTGTTTTGTAGTGCACAACATATCCTGGATGGCAAATATATATCCGTTCATAAAAGATGCAGACAGCCTCAGGCCACTGTTAATAATTCACATGATGTATTTTATGTCAAAATGTTTATACCTGAGGCACATATAAAATATAGAAGCAAATTAAAAATCTATATAACCAGGGGCAAGAACTGTAGTTTTTCAACTAAATTATGTAGATTAACAAAAATATTCAAGTCCAGGCATGTATAAAGTTTTGGAAGTTATTAAGGTTGTATTTTAACCTTTGAACTTTACTGCATTGGCTTCAGATCACTAGAAGGTCAATCGGGATAGTTGCGGAATATACTGCATATAGTTCATGTACTGTATACTTGTGGTTCTCAACTGGTTTTGCCTCGTGATCCAAATTGAAACAGGTTGTCTCAATCGCGACCCAATATTTGCATCGCGAAAAGAAAAAAAAAAATCGGCAAAATACAATATGGAGAACTATTTTTTATGCTACATTGTGAGTCAATTATTCAATCACATGACAAGGGAACAACATTCCCACTTCTTTCATTGTAAATCTTACAATTTTGTCCATATTGTTGATGAAGTATATTAATAAACTTACTGGCTTGAGACCAAAATATCCACCAAAATTACACTGCTAATAGCTCTATATTGAAAATACTGGGATTGAAGAAATATTGTTTGGATATTAAGTAATTAAAAAAATGGAAGTTCATTGACATTTCAACACATGTTCTACCTGGTTTAGGTCGTTTACGTTTTATATACAGTACCAGTCATACGTTTGGACACACCTACTCATTCCAGAGTTTTTTATTATTTGTACTATTTTCTACATTGTAGAATAATAACGAAGACATCAAAACTATGAAATAACACATATGGAATCATGTAGTAATCAAAAAGAGATAAACAAATAAAAATATATATTATATTTGAGATTCTTTAAAGTAGCCACCCTTTGGCCTTGATGACAGCTTTGCACACTCTTCGCATTCTCTCAACCAGCTTCGTGAGGTAGTCACCTGGAATGCATTTCAATTAACAGGCGTGACAAAGTTAATTTGTGGAATTTCTTTCCTTCTTAATGCGTTTGAGTCAATCAGTTGTATTGTGACACAGTAGGGTTGGTATACTTGGTAAAAGTCCATATTATGGCAAAAACAGCTAAAATAAGCAAAGAGAAACAACACTCCATCATTACTTTAAGACAGGAAGGTCAGTCAATCATAACAATTTCAAGAACTTAAAACAATTCTTCAAGTGCAGTCTCAAAAAACATCAAGCGCTATGATGAAACTGACTTTCTTGAGGACCCAGAGATACTGTACCGCCACAGGAAAGGAAGACCCAGAGTTACCTCTGCTGGAGAGAATAAGTTCATTGGAGTTACCAGCCTTACAAATAATGGTTTCACAGAGTTCAAGTAATAGACACATCTCAACATCAACTGTCCAGAGGAGACAACGTGAATCGGGCCTTCATGGTTGAATTGCTGCAAAGAAACCACTACTACAGGACAACAATAATAAGAAGAGACTTGTTTGGGCCAAGAAACATGAGCCATGGACATTAGACTGAAGGAAATCTGTCCTTTGGTCTGAGGAGTCCAAATTTGAGATTTTTGTTTCCAACCGCCGTGTCTTTATGAGACAGAGAGTAGGTGAACGGATGTGTGTAGTTCCCACCATGAAGCATGGAGAAGGTGGTGTGATGGTGCCTTGCTGGTGACACAGTCTGTGATTTGTTTTGAATTCAAATCAGACTTAACCAGCATGCTTCCACAGCATTCTGCAGTGATACGCCATCCCATCTGGTTTGCCGTTTAGTGGGACTATCATTTGTTTTTCAACAGGAAAATGACCCAACACACCTCCAGGCTGTGTAAGGGCAATTTGACCAAGAATGAGAGTGATGTAGTGCTGCATCAGATGGCCTGGCCTCCACAATCACCCGACCTCAACCCATTCAGATGGTTTGGGATGAGTTGGACCGCAGAGTGAAGGAAAAGCAGCCCAAAAATGCTCAGCATATGTGGGAACTCCTTCAAGACTGTTGGAAAAGTATTCCAGGTGAAGCTGGTTGAGAGAATGCCAAGATTTTGCAAAGCTTTCATCAAGCCAAAGGGTGGCTACTTTGAAGAATCTCAAATTTGAAAATATATTTTGATTTGTTAAACACTTTTTTGGTTACTACATGATTCCATATGTGTTATGTCATAGTTTTGGTGTCTTCGCTATTATTCTACAATGTAGAAAATAGTCAAATTCAAGGAAAACCCTTGAATGAGTAGGTGTGTCCAGATTTTTTACTGGTACTGTATATGTATATGTAGTTTTTTTTTTCTCACTCAGACACCCACGACCCATTCAAAACCTCATGCGACCCAAATGTGGGTCGCGACCCACCAGTTGCTGCTTTACATTATATGTGTAGATTTTGACTTACCTGTTCCATCTGTACAATACATGTTTGATTTAATGCTTGTTTAATCACGGTTTGGTTGCAACGTGGAATTAAATGCCATTTTATTCATGTTTGGTTGCACAGTGTGATTTAATGCCCGTTTAGTCATGTTTGGTTGCACAGTGTGATTTAATGCCCGTTTAGTCATGTTTGGTTGCACAGTGTGATTTAATGCCCGTTTAGTCATGTTTGGTTGCACAGTGTGATTTAATGCCCGTTTAGTCATGTTTGGTTGCACAGTGATATGGGGATACTTTAATCCATACAGCACATGTTCTATAATTAATGGTGTTTACACATAGTAACTCAGTCCAAATAGAAAGCCCTATAGCCCTGTTCAAAAGTAGTGCACTAAATAAGGAAGAGGGTACCAACTGGGACGCTGTCTTTCAGCATGTTTACAGGACTGCACCTTGTGTTTCAAAAACTGGCCTGTCTTTCAGCATGTTTACAGGACTGCACCTTGTGTTTCAAAAACTGGCCTGTCTTTCAGCATGTTTACAGGACTGCACCTTGTGTTTCAAAAACTGGCCTGTCTTTCAGCATGTTTACAGGACTGCACCTTGTGTTTCAAAAACTGGCCTGTCTTTCAGCATGTTTACAGGACTGCACCTTGTGTTTCAAAAACTGGCCTGTCTTTCAGCATGTTTACAGGACTGCACCTTGTGTTTCAAAAACTGGCCTGTCTTTCAGCATGTTTACAGGACTGCACCTTGTGTTTCAAAAACTGGCCTGTCTTTCAGCATGTTTACAGGACTGCACCTTGTGTTTCAAAAACTGGCCTGTCTTTCAGCATGTTTACAGGACTGCACCTTGTGTTTCAAAAACTGGCCTGTCTTTCAGCATGTTTACAGGACTGCACCTTGTGTTTCAAAAACTGGCCTGTCTTTCAGCATGTTTACAGGACTGCACCTTGTGTTTCAAAAACTTCGCTAGTGTTTTTTTTGTGCGTCTTTGTTGGTCATATTGGTGTGGATTTGCTTGAGGATACTTTTGAGGGCAAGCACTTACAACAACAAGTGTGTGTGTGTGTGTGTGTGTGTGTGTGTGTGTGTGTGTGTCTGGTCTGTCTGACTGTCTCTGCGCGTGAACGTGGTCTCTTGATGTCAATTGCAAATGGTGTACTGTAAAAAATAAAAAAAAGGTCAACTGATTAAAAGATGAATGGCACGTTAGTTGGATCAGCTTATTATATATATATACATACACCAGCGGTACCTTCAAGCAAAACAAATTTGCCATATCTATGCAAGAAAACTGTCGACACCGCACCGACCGCCTGGCCCTCAGCTCTGCCTGCGTCTCAAATCACACCCTATTGTCTATACAGTGCACTACTTTTAACGCAACTATATAGGGAATAGGGTGATATTTAGGCTGCACTCTCTGTCCACAGTATAGGATCAGAGGGTTAAACACATAGGCTGTACCAAATGGCACCCTATTCCATATATAGTGCACTACCTTGACTGGAGCCCTATAGGGAATAGGTTGTCATTTGGGAGGTAGCCAAAGTGAATGATTCAATGAGGTAGTTAAGAGCTGTCAGGGCTCTAAATTGGACAGCGCTAGCCACTGAATAATTACACACGAACAAAAAGTATTTGTTTGGCTCCTAGAAATAATTGATTTATTTTATGGAGTTGGTTGGTTGAAGTTTTTATGTACCAGAAGACTTGCAAGGTCCCTTACTGTGGTCAGCCGGCCTTCCACGGGACTCTTCTAGCTACGACCACCAAGGCTTGAAAAAAAAATGTCATTAATTGGATCTGATAAAAATGTATGAAGTAATTAAGGAACTGCCTGCTCTCCTGTCTTTCAGATTAACCTGACGGTGCAGTCACCCTCCAATCAGCACTAGTGACTGTACCAAGATTGCATCATGTGGATCGGCCAGCAGCACTGGAAAGGGGACAGGGAATGGAATTGTAGAACAGTTAAATAGCCTGTTGAAAATCTGAGCCAAGACCCAGGGGGCCCTAGGGTGGCCTAGGTGACGGCCACCCTCCCTGGCCACGCATTGACGTAATTGGGATACCCTTGAGGTCACGCAGTCGACCGTACTGTGCTGATACTCTACAACGAGGGACAATAGTTTTTCCTATGTAAGCTATTTTACATAGTGATGAACCCCCCGGCCCTAACGTTTATAGATGAGTAGGGTTAGGACTTTAACCTGACCATGTGACTTGGCCTTACCTGTCTATGACTGTCACTCCCCCCCCCCCCCCAAACTCACAACGTTGTCGTTGTTGTTGTTGTTGTTTGTGCAGTCGGATGTCTGTTCCTAGAAGATACATTTTTTAGAAAGAATTCAACAGTGATATAATATAATTGTTGGGTAGAATAGGAATGTTTTGAAGGGCATTTGTGACCGACCGGCTACAATTGGTCTTATGTAGCAAAATTTGAAATTGTGTTTTTTTTTTTACATTGGATAAAAGTAGAGACTCAGAGCTACGAAATGGTATGTCATACACTACAGTCGAGGAACAATGGAAAAGTAATTTGCTTTGAAAGTTGATAAACTTGTAAGCCCACTTTTGAGAAAATGGCCTTTGAATGTTTTGGTACACCTACTGGAGAGCTCTTCTTTGTCTACACCCATTCAGCATCGTTTACACCCTCTTAAGCTTTAGCACCAACCATCTCTTTAAGGGTTGATCCGAATGTACTAACAGCCAAGCTAACTTGCTAGCTACTTCCAGACATCTAAGTGAGAGAGAGAACAGCTAACTGAACATTACTCGCCCTAGCAGAGCTGGTTAGGCTGTTATGTTATCCATAGCGTTTGGAGACTGCAACTGTGCTGTCAGATTGTCCATTCGTAAATTCAGAGCGTTTTGCGTTCAGAGTGCACAGCGGATCCTCTGACCGATGAGTTTACTCAAGTTTACTGACACCGGCCGTATTCAACAGGTGTTGAGCGTTCGTAAATTCATCAGTTATTCTGCACTCTGGCACATTCAGACGAGAGTGCTCTGAAATTAGAGTAGATCGCCAGACTGAATTTACGAACGCATCCGGAATGGTTACTTGCATAGTGAAGCTAGCTAGATAAATAATTAACCATAATCATAACTCATTATTACCCTACATGAATCTGCAGGTAGCAAACCAACCAGGTACATTGTTAGCTAGCTAACACTAGGCTATAGCTAGCCAAGCAAAGAGCTCTGAGATACGAATAATAAGGTCATACACATAATGTTAGCTAGCGAGCCAGCCAGCTAACATTAGCTAGCTAGTTAGGTAAACAGTGAACCATAATCACAACTCATGACGTTATTACCCTGCATGAATCTGCAGGTAGCTAACCAACCAGGTTCAATGTTAGCTAGCTAACATTAGACTATAACGAGTCAAGTAAATGGCTCTTTCTGTCAAAATTAGAAACATGTAATATCTGATAATGTAGCTAGGTTGGACTCGTCTCCTGTCGGATGCCATGGTTGCCCTCAGTTTGAAGCTGTAATCAGGGAAACTATCACACTCGAATTCAACTGATTTCATAACTCAGTCCTCCAGAAAGTGGAGAGCAACACTTATGCAGTTTTAATACCCGATACATTTAAAAGAAAAAGCTGTGTTAGACAGGATTACCTTGACATACTGACCAGCTCAAGTAGACAGAAGCGTGTTACATGGCAGACCAATCCAAACTCATCTCTCAGCATGTCCAGCCCACTGATTATCTCAGCCAATCATGAATAGCGGGAAGGTTGGTCCCTTTTTCTTTGGCTAAACCATCTAGGCTCGTAATTGAAAAATGTTATGTTAAAGTTCAGATATTTGTGAAGGCATTTCTGCCAAAAAAATGCTGATTTAAAAAAAAATAATAATAATTCCGTTCAAACGGCTCTCCTGTGAAATAGTGACCTGCGACATACGCCTAGTTTCCTGAAACGGGGTCACATTTTGTCCAATGGCCACGGGGAACAAATGCATTTCACCATGCGCTTTTAAAGAAAGATTATGAAATCAGTTGAATTCGAGTGTGATAGTTTCCCCTTTAAAGAACAGGCTGAAAACAAGCCGCGGAAAGCAGTGAGGCTCTTGGTAGGTTAGGAGACTGTCAAACTATTGGCACCTCTAGATATGGATGGGACAACGAAGAGTGGGGAGTATGGCGCAATGCTGTGGGTTGCTGATCCATCTCTTCACCCCCAATGCTGTGGGTTGCTGATCCATCTCTTCACCCCCAATGCTGTGGGTTGCTGATCCATCTCTTCACCCCCAATGCTGTGGGTTGCTGATCCATCTCTTCACCCCCAATGCTGTGGGTTGCTGATCCATCTCTTCACAGTGTTAACCTTCTCTAATAACAATCAGTTGCCTTTGTTCCCATGTTCCACCCTCGATGTTTGAATCTGTGGCATTTTATATTGTTTGTCGAATGTTAGAAGATATGAGTGTTAACTTTTACCTCTCCTCATTAAAGAAAAGAGAAACTCACACACTGCTCTTGATAATATCATTGTTCTTTATGAAGCTTATTATTTATTAATATACTAACAAGAGCAGTTTGAGGGTTTCTCTTTTAGTTCATGTTCTTCATTTGTTACCAGGCAGTTGCAACAAGATAGCTCAGTTGTCCTTTTTGAATACCGGACCTTGAAAAGCTGGTGTTGTCCGGCTACAAGTGGTTAGCTACAGATACTATACCCTGCTACATGGGACACGGTCAAGGTTAACTACAGATGCTATACAGGACACTGTCAGGGTTAACTACAGATACTATATGGGACACTGTCAGGGTTAACTACAGATACTATACAGGACACTGTCAGGGTTAACTACAGATGCTATACGGGACACTGTCAGGGTTAACTACAGATACTATACGGGACACTTTCAGGGTTAACTACAGATACTATACAGGACACTGTCAGGGTTAACTACAGATACTATACAGGACACTGTCAGGGTTAACTACAGATGCTATACGGGACACTGTCAGGGTTAACTACAGATACTATACAGGACACTGTCAGGGTTAACTACAGATACTATACGGGACACTGTCAGGGTTAACTACAGATGCTATACGGGACACTGTCAGGGTTAACTACAGATACTATACAGGACACTGTCAGGGTTAACTACAGATACTATATGGGACACTGTCAGGGTTAACTACAGATACTATACAGGACACTGTCAGGGTTAACTACAGATACTATACGGGACACTGTCAGGGTTAACTACAGATGCTATACGGGACACTGTCAGGGTTAACTACAGATACTATACAGGACACTGTCAGGGTTAACTACAGATACTATATGGGACACTGTCAGGGTTAACTACAGATACTATACAGGACACTGTCAGGGTTAACTACAGATACTATACGGGACACTGTCAGGGTTAACTACAGATGCTATACGGGACACTGTCAGGGTTAACTACAGATACTATACAGGACACTGTCAGGGTTAACTACAGATACTATACCCTGCTATATAGGACACTGTCAGGGTTAACTACAGATACTATACCCTGCTATATCGGAAATTGTCATGGCTGCTTATCCGTCTTGACACAAGGGTTTTAGCAACAGCCTCCTTTCTGACGGAGATGTGGTACAGCTCATTGGGATTCCACCCCATGTCGGCTGTGAAAGATTACTCTGTGGTGATAATGTTTCCAGTTTTAGAAGGCAGGCTTGACTTGACGCTGCAGAGATAATAATGAAAGAACGTCAATTAATCAATGCAATGCCGGCATGGATAAAAAGTTTGTATGTTTGTGTGTGTGTGTGTGTGTGTGTGTGTGTGTGTGTGTGTGTGTGTGTGTGTGTGTGTGTGTGTGTGTGTGTGTGTGTGTGTGTGTGTGTGTGTGTGTGTGTGTGTGTGTGTGTGTGCATTGATAGAAGTGCACAATTGGTAACTCCAGTCCCTCAGAGAGAAGTAGAAGTAAATCTGATTAATTATTCACACATATTAAAGCGGTAAAACGCTTAGCTGAAAGAAGAACAGACCACTGCACAACGTAATGTGATGTGATGCATACTCAACACGTTGTCTAGCATCGAGGTCTGTAGCTAACTGTGTTTCCTCCTGTAGGAGATGAATAACCTCCTGTAGGAGATGAATAACCTCCTGTGGGAGATGAAAAACCTCCCGCGGGAGATGAAAAACCTCCTGTAGGAGATGAACTACCTCCTGTAGGAGATGAATTACCTCCTCTAGGAGATGAATTACCTCCTGTAGGAGATGAATTACCTCCTGTAGGGGATGATTAACCTCCTGTAGGAGATGAACTACCTCCTGTAGGAGATGAATAACCTCACGTAGAAGATGAATAACCTCCTGTAGGAGATGAATAACCTCCTGTAGGAGATGAAAAACCTCCTGTAGGAGATGAATAACCTCCTGTAGGAGATGAATTACCTCCTGTAGGAGATGAATAACCTCCTGTAGGAGATCAATAACCTCCTGTAGGAGATGATTAACCTCCTGCGGGAGATAATTTGCAGACTCTCTGAAGGTTAGAAACATCCTGGTTCACTTTGGGCCTGATTCGACTCAGACTTTTGCTTAAATCGTTCATTGACGTGAATAGGAAACTCTTTGACGGTATACATTTACATTTACATTTAAGTCATTTAGCAGACGCTCTTATCCAGAGCGACTTACAAATCGGTGCATTCACCTTATGATATCCAGTGGAACAACCACTTTACAATAGTGCATCTAAATCTTTTGGGGGAGGGGGGTTAGAAGGATTACTTTATCCTATCCCAGGTATTCCTTAAAGAGGTGGGGTTTCAGGTGTCTCCGGAAGGTGGTGATTGACTCCGCTGTCCTGGCGTCGTGAGGGAGCTTGTTCCACCATTGGGGTGCCAGAGCAGCGAACAGTTTTGACTGGGCTGAGCGGGAACTGAGCTTCCTCAGAGGTAGGGAGGCGAGCAGGCCAGAGGTGGATGAACGCAGTGCCCTTGTTTGGGTGTAGGGCCTGATCAGAGCCTGAAGGTACGGAGGTGCCGTTCCCCTCACAGCTCCGTAGGCAAACACCATGGACTTGTAGCGGATGCGAGCTTCAACTGGAAGCCAGTGGAGAGAGCGGAGGAGCGGGGTGACGTGAGAGAACTTGGGAAGGTTGAACACCAGACGGGCTGCGGCGTTCTGGATGAGTTGTAGGGGTTTAATGGCACAGGCAGGGAGCCCAGCCAACAGCGAGTTGCAGTAATCCAGACGGGAGATGACAAGTGCCTGGATTAGGACCTGCGCTGCTTCCTGTGTGAGGCAGGGTCGTACTCTGCGAATGTTGTAGAGCATGAACCTACAGGATCGGGTCACCGCCTTGATGTTAGATCTTAATAAGTAAGAATACCCCCTTTTGTATGTAAACATTATGTCGTTTCATAGGTAACAGAAGTCAGCGTCTTTACATAACAGATTTATCATAAGTAAGAGAGACTTCCATGTTTCATAGTCTTCAGTCGGGGCAATGAAGTCATCCCAACAACCACACTCACCATCACCTTCCTGTGCTGTATTTCTCCCTCTCTGTCCCGATCCACCATGGTACACTGCCTTGTGCTTGTGGGTGTCACCATATTTCAGGAGTGGGGGGAAAGAGAGGGCGGGAGAGGAAGAGAGCGAGGGGCAGAGAGAGAGAGAGAGAGAGAGAGAGGGAGAGAGAGGAAGAGAGAGAGGGAGGGAGAGGAAGAGAGAGAGAGAGAGAGAGAGAGAGAGGGAGGGAGAGGAAGAGAGCGAGGGGCAGAGAGAGAGAGAGAGAGAGAGAGAGAGAGAGAGGGAGGGAGAGGAAGAGAGAGAGAGAGAGAGAGAGAGAGGGAAGGAGAGGAAGAGAGCGAGGGGCAGAGAGAGATAGAGAGAGAGAGAGGGAGAGGGAGGTACAACCCATATTTATGTTTATTTTTTTCCCTTTTGTACTTTAACTATTTGCACATAATTTGACATTTGAAATGTCTTTATTCTTTTGGAACTTTTTGTGAGTGTTTGTTATCTATATGACTTGCTTTGGAAATGTAATGATATGTTTCCCATGCCAATAAAGCCCTTAAATTGAATTGAAATTGAATTGAGAGAAAGTCGGAGAGGAAGAGAGAGAAGGAGAGAGAATGAATGAGAGAGAGAGAGAGAGAGAGAGGAGAGAGGGATAGAGAATTAGAGAGGGAGTGAAAGAGAGAGAGTGAGAGAGAGCGAGAGAGAGAGAGAGAGGGACAGAGAGAGAGAGAGAGGAGAGAGGGATAGAGAATTAGAGAGGGAGTGAAAGAGAGAGAGTGCGAGAGAGAGCGAGAGAGAGAGAGAGGGAGAGAGAGAGAGGGAGAGAGAGAGAGAGAGAGAAAGAGAGAGACGGAGAGAGCAAAAGGGAATGTGTAACCATATTTCAGGTGATCCAGGCTTCAGAGTCATATAGCCTGAGAGAGAAATTCACAGTGGTCCAGTTCAGTGCAGTCTGCCTGGAAAGATAGGGGACATTACTCTTCTGACTCTGGCCTTGCTTGAACCGTCCACAGCCATCGCATCTCCTAACTCAGCCCAGAAAGGGTTGTAAAAAAAGTGCAGAAACTGCAAGGAACAAGGACCAAGTATTTTTAATTAAAGTACTAGATACTTGTTAAAATACATTTGTAAGAATTTCTTCAAGTACCATTGGCTATATATCATTAATGATCAACCAATCAATAGTATTTATAAAGCCCTTTTTACATCATCAGATGTCACAAAGTGCTATACAGAAACCCAGCCTAAAACCCCAAACAGCAAGCAATGCAGATCTACGGTGGCTAGGAAAAACTCCCTAGAAAGGCAGGAACCTAGGAAGAAACCTAGAGAGGAACCAGGGGGGTGGCCAGTCCCCTTCTGGCTGTACCGTGTGGAGATTATTAGAGTGCTCTACATGGCCATTAAGGCCAGATTGTTCTCCAAGATGCTCAAGCGTTCAAAGATGATCAGCAGGGTCAAATAATAATCACAGTGGTTGTAGAGGGTGTAACAGGTCAGTACATCAGGAGTAAATGTCACTTGGCTTTACATAGCCGGACATTCAGAGTTCAAAATAACACGTGCGGTAGAGAGAGAGAGAGAGAGAGAGTTGAAAACAGCAGGTCTGGGACAAGATAGCACAGGGTTCCATAGCCGCAGGCAGAAGATTTCAAACTGAAGCAGCAGCATGACCAGGTAGAATAGAGACAGTCAGGAGTCATCAGGCCAGGTAGTCCTGAGGCATGGTCCCAGGACTCAGATCCTCCGGGATGGGAGGGAGAGAGGGAGAGAGAGAGAGAGAATTAGAGGGAGCATACTTCAATTTGCACAGGATAAGACACCAGATATAACAGACAGCACTCGCCCCCCGGCACATAAACTATTGTAGCATAGATACTGGAGGGGGAGACAGGGGAGGTCGGGAGGCCCCGTCCGACAATAACCCCCGGACAGAGCCAACCAGGCAGGTTATAACCCCACCCACTGTGCCAAAGCACAGCCCCCACACCACCAGAGGGATATCAACAGACCACCAGCCTACTATACTGAGACAAGGCTGAGTATAGCCCTTGAAGATGTCCTCCACCGCACGAGCCCGAGGTGGCGACAAACCGGTCAGGAAGATCACGTCAGTGACTCAACCCACTCAAGTGACGCACCTCTCCTAGGGACGGCATTGAAGAGCACTAGTAAGCCAGTGACTCAGCCCCCATAATAGGGTCAGAGGCAGAGAATCCCAGTGGAGAGAGGGGAACCGGCCATGCAGAATCAGCAAGGGCAGTTCGTTGCTCCAGTGCCTTTCCGTTCACCTTCGCCCCCTTGGGCCAGACTACACTCAAGAGATCTGTCTTCAGTAAAGACTTAAAGGTCTGCGTCTCCTGTGGGGATCCAAAGAACATATTACAATGGATCAGCGTCTACAGAGCCCTTTCACCCGCAGAGGGGAGAAGGGATTGGTGTTGGGGTTTTATGACACCTCACGGTAATCATATATTGAAGCCAGCAGGCGACTCCTTTTAGTCTCTAGTATTGGTGAATGGAATCTCTATCTTACAGAAGGTTTTGCCGCCCAAAAACTATAACATCCGACAGTGAACACGATTCAATACATTTGAACATCCGAAATGTGGGGAATGATGAGAGATGCGATATGGGAAATTAATGTCTATTTTGTGATGTCCTTTAACCTCCCTGGGCAAGGCGGGACGCTTGCGTCCCACCTAGTCAACAGCCAGTGGAATCGTGTGGCGCGAAATACAAATACCTCATAAATGCTATAACTTCAATTTCTCAAACATATGACTATTTTACACCATTTTAAAGACAAGACTCTCGTTAATCTAACCACATTGTCTGATTTCAAAAAGGCTTTACAGCGAAAGCAAAACATTAGATTATGTCAGGAGAGTACCCTGCCAAAAATAATCACACAGCCATTTTCAAAGCATGCATATATGTCACAAAAACCAAAACCACAGCTAAATGCAGCACTAACCTTTGATGATCTTCATCAGATGACACTCCTAGGACATTATGTTATACAATACATGCATGTTTTGTTCAATCAAGTTCATATTTATATAAAAAAAACAGCTTTTTACATTAGCATGTGATGTGTAGAACTACAATACCCACCGCAAACTTCCGGTGAATTTACTAAATTACTCACGATAAACGTTTACAAAATACATAACAATTATTTTAAGAATTATAGATACAGAACTCCTTTATGCAATCGCGGTGTCAGATTTTAAAATAGCTTTTCAGCGAAAGCACATTTAGCAATTTTCTGAGTATATAGCCCGGCCATCACGGCTAGCTAATTTGACACCCACCAAGTTTGGCCCTCACCAAACTCAGATTTACTATAAGAAAAATTGGATTACCTTTGCTGTTCTTCGTCAGAATGCACTCCCAGGACTTCTACTTCAACCACAAATGTTGTTTTGGTTCGAAATAATCCATAGTTATATTTAAATAGTTTTGTTCATGCGTTCAGGTAACTATCCGAAGGGTAACGCGCGGGCGCATTTCGTGACAAAAAAAATTACAAATATTCCATTACCGTACTTCGAAGCATGTCAAACGCTGTTTAAAATAAATGTTTATGCGATTTTTCTCGTAAAATAGCGATAATATTCCAACCGGGCGACGTTGTATTCGTTCAAAGACTGAAAGAACAAAATCATTGTCATTGTAAATAAGAATTTGTTCTTAACTGACTTTACTAGTTAAATAAAGGTTAAATAAAGGTTGCATTTTTTTTATTTATTTGTATTTATTTTTTATTTTTGTGAGTACAACAGATGTGGACCATACTGAGAAATGCTTTACTTACAAGCCCTTAACCAACAACGCAGTTCAAGAATTAGAGTTAATTAGAGTGGGTGGTGCGGGTGAGATGGGTGGGGAAGGTGGGGCGGGTAGGGGACAAGAAATAAGATGACCGCTGAGCGTAAAATTTTCATGTTTCTGCCCCGCTGGCCCTGTGCTCGCTGACTCACCAGGTAGTTCATTCCACTCTGTAGTCGTCTCGGTTTTGTAAATCTGTGTGTGTGTGTGTGTGTGTGTGTGTGTGTGTGTGTGTGTGTGTGTGTGTGTGTGTGTGTGTGTGTGTGTGTGTGTGTGTGTGTGTGGTGTGTGTGTGTGTGTGTGTGTGTGTGTGTGTGTGTGTGTGTGTGTGTTGTCACCTCTGTTTTGTTGATGTCTACTGTTCGTTCATGGCAGCACAAGGGAGGGAGCTGCTATGACAGGGGATTCGTCCCAACTGGCATCCCATACACTACATAGTGTACTACTATTGACCAAGGCTCATAGGATACCGGACAAAAGAACTGAACAACTTGATTTAGGGAATAGGATGCCATTAGGGACAAATCCAGAGCATCCGTAACTGTTTCTTCTCCAGTGCACAGGACAACCAGAGAAAAACAGCTATAACACCATCCACAGAGAAACTCTGTTATAACACCATCCACAGAGAAACTCTGTTATAACACCATCCACAGAGAAACTCTGTTATAACACCATCCACAGAGAAACTCTGTTATAACACCATCCACAGAGAAACAGTTATAACACCATCCACAGAGAAACAGTTATAACACCATCCACAGAGAAACACTGTTATAACACCATCCACAGAGAAACACTGTTATAACACTATCCACAGAGAAACAGTTATAACACCATCCACAGAGAAACAGTTATAACACCATCCACAGAGAAACAGTTATAACACCATCCACAGAGAAACACTGTAATAACACCATCCACAGAGAAACAGTTATAACACCATCTACAGAGAAACACTGTTATAACACCATCCACAGAGAAACAGTTATAACACCATCCACAGAGAAACACTGTTATAACACCATCCACAGAGAAACACTGTTATAACACCATCCATGGAGAAACACTGTTATAACACCATCAACAGAGAAACAGTTATAACACCATCCACAGAGAAACACTGTTATAACAACATCCACAGAGAAACAGTTATAACACCATCCACAGAGAAACAGTTATAACACCATCCACAGAGAAACACTGTTAAAACACCATCCACAGAGAAACACTGTTAAAACACCATCCACGGAGAAACACTGTTATAACACCATCCACAGAGAAAAAAGTTACAACACCATCCACAGAGAAACACTGTTATAACACCATCCACAGAGAAACACTGTTATAACACCATCCTCAGAGAAACACTGTTATAACACCATCCACAGAGAAACAGTTATAACACCATCCACAGAGAAACAGTTATAACACCATCCACAGAGAAACACTGTTATAACACCATCCACAGAGAAACACTGTTATAACACCATCCACAGAGAAACACTGTTATAACACCATGCACAGAGAAACAGTTATAACACCATCCACAGAGAAACAATTATAACACCATCCACAGAGAAACACTGTTATAACACCATCCACAGAGAAACAGTTATAACACCATCCACAGAGAAACAGTTATAACACCATCATCAGAGAAACACTGTAATAACACCATCCACAGAGAAACACTGTTATAACACCATCCACAGAGAAACAGTTATAACACCATCCACAGAGAAACACTGTTATAACACCATCCACAGATAAACAGTTATAACACCATCCACAGAGAAACAGTTATAACACCATCCACAGAGAAACAGTTATAACACCATCCACAGAGAAAGTCTGTTATAACACCATCCACAGAGAAACACTGTAATAACACCATCCACAGAGAAACAGTTATAACACTATCCACAGAGAAAGTCTGTTATAACACCATCCATAGAGAAACACTGTAATAACACCATCCACAGAGAAACACTGTAATAACACCATCCACAGAGAAACAGTTATAACACCATCCACAGATAAACAGATATAACACCATCCACAGAGAAACACTGTTATAACACCATCCACAGAGAAACAGTTATAACACCATCCACAGAGAAACACTGTTATAACACCATCCACAGAGCAACACTGTTATAACACCATCCACAGATAAACAGTTATAACACCATCCACAGAGAAACACTGTTATAACACCATCCACAGAGAAACAGTTATAACACCGTCCACAGATAAACAGTTATAACACCATTCACAGAGAAACAGTTATAACACCATCCACAGAGAAACATTGTTAGTAATTCAGTCTGATAATATAATTTAAACACATATTAATCCATCAGGAAAAGCTCTGTGATTTATGAAACTGTGGATCTTGTCATTTGAATAGATGGCATCTGGTTAGTAAACTGGTAAACAGCAAGGTGACTGTTGGATGTTGTGTATCGGGTTTGGGGAAGGATTCTACTCAAACTGTGGCTGTGCCAGGGCGGTGGAAGGATACACATGCAGGGACTGTGAAATGCATCCTACTGTGATTATTAATTACATCCTTTTCACTAGACCTCTTGTGAGAGGAGAGGTGTCATGCTGGATCATCTCCAGGTACAATTCACCTGTCTTCCTCTCTCTCTCTGGCGGTCTCTCTCTCTTACCTCACGTCCTCTCTCTCTGGCTGTCTCCCCCTCTCTCCTCACTTCCTCTCTCTCTGGCTGTCTCCTTCTCTCACCTCACTTCCTCTCTCTCTGGCTGTCTCCTTCTCTCACCTCACTTCCTCTCTTTCTGGCTGTCTCCTTCTCTCACCTGACTTCCTCTCTCTCTGGCTGTCTCCTTCTCTCTCCTCACTTCCTCTCTCTCTGGCTGTCTCCTTCCCTTACCTCACTTCCTCTCTCTCTGGCTGTCTCCTTCCCTTACCTCACTTCCTCTCTCTCTGGCTGTCTCCCTGTCTCACCTCACTTCCTCTCTCTCTAACGGTCTCCCTCTCTGTCTGGCGGTCTCCCTGTGAACAAGGCCCTAATTTGCTCCAGGGGTGCAGTACTACTATAGCTGACCCTGTAGTATAACACATTACACTGCACCTATCTGGTGTATCTGACAGAAAACATGTATTTGTTTATATCATTTTTTTTTACATGGCAGAGCACCGTGGTGGAATAAACAACTGAGCTAAGAAATATAATTAAAGGTAGCGAGAGACGGGGGTGGGGGGGGCAGCAACAACATTATATCTGGCTCGAAGCA
>NC_042970.1:5125370-5130370 GCF_901001165.1 Salmo trutta | reverse complement strand
CATATCACACCCTGACCTAAACAGAGAAAAACGGCTCTCTCAGGCCAAGGGCGTGACATTGACAAACAAACAAACCAAAGCAAAGGCAAAGTCTTCTCATGCTTTGTTGATTTCAAAATAGCCTTCGACTAAATTTGGCATGAGGGTCTGCTATACAAATTGATGGAAAGTGGTGTTGGGGTAAAACATACGACATTATAAAATCCATGTACACAAACAACAAGTGTGCCATTAAAATAGGCAAAAACACACACATTTCTTCCCACAGGGCCGTGGGGTGTGACAGGGATGCAGCTTAAGCACCACCCTATTGAACACTAGAACAGTCTGCAGCACCCGGCCTCACCCTACTAGAATCTGAAGTCAAATGTCTACTGTTTGCTGATGATCTTGTGCTTCTTTCACCAACCAAGGAGGGCCTACAGCAGCACCTAGATCTTCTGCACAGATTCTGTCAGACCTGGGCCCTGACAGTAAATCTTAGTAAGACCAAAGTAATGGTGTTCCAAAAAAGGTCCAGTCGCCAGGACCACAAATACAAATTCCATCTAGACACCGTTGCCCTAGAAGACAACATCAGCGCCACAGGTAACTTCCACAAAGCTGTGAACGATCTGAGAGACAAGGCAAGAAGGGCCTTCTATGCCATCAAAAGGAACATAAAATTCAATATACCAATTAGGATCTGGCTAAAAATACTTGAATCATTCATAGAACCCATTGTCCTTTATGGTTGGGAGGTCTGGGGTCCGCTCACCAACCAAAAATTCACAAAATGGGACAAACACCAAATTGAGACTCTGCATGCAGAATTCTGCAAAAATATCCTCAGTGTACAACGTAGAACAGCAAATAATGCATGCAGAGCAGAATTAGGCCGATGCCCACTAATTATCAAAATCCAGAAAAGAGACGTTAAATTCTACAACCACCTAAAAGGAAGTGATTCCCAAACCTTCCATAACAAAGCCATCACCTACAGAGAGATGAACCTAGAGAAGAGTCCCCTAAGCAAGCTGGTCCTGGGGCTCTGTTCACAAACACAAACAGACCCCACAGAGCCCCACGGCAGCAGCACAATTAGACCCAAGCAAATCATGAGAAAACAAAAAGATAATTACTTGACACATTGGAAAGAATTAACAAAAAAAACGAGCAAACTAGAATGCTATTTGGCCCTAAACAGAGAGTACACAGTGGCAGAATACCTGACCACTGTGACTGGCCCAAACTATGTACAGATTCAGTGAGTATAGCCTTGCTATTGAGAAAGGCCGCCGTAGGCAGACATGGCTCTCAAGAGAAGACAGGCTATGTGCACACTGCCCACAAAATGAGATGAAACTGAGCTGCACTTCCTAACCTCCTGCCCAATGTATGACCATATTAGAGACACATATTTCCCTCAGATTACACAGATCCACAAAGAATTCGAAAACAAACAAACAATTTTGATAAACTCCCATATCTATTAGGTGAAATACCACAGGGTGCCATCACAGCAGCAAGATTTGTGACCTGTTGCCACAAGAAAAGGGAAACCAGTGAAGAACAAACACCATTGTAAATACAACCTATATTTATGCTTATTTATTTTCCCTTTTGTACTTTAACCATTTTTACATTGTTACAACACTGTATATATACATAATATGACATTTGTAATGTCTTTATTGTTTTGAAAGTTCTGTGTGTGTAATGTTTACTGTTAATTTGTATTGTTTATTTCACTTTTGTATATTATCTACTTAACTTGCTTTGGCATTGTTAACACGTTTCCCATGCCAATAAAGCCCATTGAATTGAATTGAATTGAGAGAGAGAGAGAGAGAGAGAGAGAGAGAGAGAGAGAGAGAGAGAGAGAGAGAGAGAGAGCTGAGGGAGAAGCACTACTCAAAACAATCTCACTATCTCACACTATGTCATTTTCAAGATGGCAGTGACAGACATGGCAGGCTTCAATAAAGTAAATCTGACGAAAACGCTATCGCCTGCCCTACTCACGCACCAAGAATTCCTGAGCAGAATAACGTTGACGTATACACTGACTCGATGACTGATTTCATCAGCAAAGTGCATAGAGGATGTTGTTCCTACTGCGATGATTAGAACTTATACAAACCTGAAAAACTGTAGATAGATTCGCTCAAAAATGAAAGCGCGAACAGTAACCAGGTGACTGGGAACATGGACGAGTACAAACAGTCCAGTTATAATAGGCAATGAAGTTGGCAAAATGTCAGACATGTGATGTATGTGGCAGGGACTATAACGGATTATAAAGTGAAAACCAACCATGCTGCGGAAACCGACACCTCGCTCCTGGACAAGTTAAACACCTTCTTCGCCCGCTTCGATGGAAGAAAAAAAAACACAGTGCCACCAATGAGGGCCACCGTCGCTCATGAGGACTGTGAGCTGTCGTTCTCCGTGGATGACGTGAGTAAGTCGTTTAAAGTGTGTTAACCCTCGCAAGGCTGCCAGCCCAGACAGCATCACTAGCCACGTCCTCAGAGCATGTGCAGACACAGCTGAATGGAATGTTAACATATTCAACCTCTCATTATCCCAGTCTGTTGTCCCATCTTGTACAAGATGTCCACCATTGTGCCTGTACCCAAGAAAGTAAATATAATTTAACTAAATGACTACCGCCCAGTAGCACTCACTTCTGTCATCATGAAGAGAGGCTCATATCACCTCCACCTTACCCGACATCTTAGTCCCCCGACAATTTGCATACCGCTGCACACACCGAGAGACTGAGAAACAGCTTCTATCTCAAGGCCATCAGACTGTTAAATAGTCACTACTGGCTGACCTATGCCCAGTACCCTGACCTGAACTTTAGTCACTGTTACAAGCCGGCTACCACCCGGTACTCAACCCTGCACCATAGAGACTGCTGCCCTATGTACATAGTCATTGAACACAGGGCGGCAGGTAGCCTAGCAGTTAATAACCATAAGGTCGCTGGTTCAAATCCCAGAGCTGACTAAGTGAAAAATCAACGCACTTAACCCTAATTGCTCCTGTAAATCCCTCAGGAGAAGAGTGTCTGCTAAAATGTAAAGACTTCATATGTATATACTGTATTCTAGTCAAGGCCCATCCTATATAACTACTGCTGTACACACCTTTTCTATTCATATACTGTCAATACTGTCTATACACCATAATATACGTATATATTTATATTCCGGATACTGACATTACTTGTTGAAATATTTCTATATTTCTTAATGCATTTCTTTCAATTTCTTTTAAATTAAATTAATTATTTTGTATTGTTAGATATTACCGCACTGTTGGAGGTAGGAACATAAGCGTTTCATTACACCCACGATAAAATCTGCAAAATGTGTGTACGTGACCAATACAATTTGATTTGATTTGAAGAGGGTTATTGATATAGACCATTAAGTAGGTTATCAAAGAGAAGAAGCCTCAGTTGATAGACTGATTAATAGCCTATTTGTTTTTATATATTATATATTATAGGGTGGCAACTTTCTCAAAATGCTCAGGTTTTCCAAAAAAAGTCCTAGTATGAGGATTTCATACTTCTTGCTTATTCCCCCCCTGATTCGGTCAATCGCACAACCAGGTTTTCTGGGAATTTGGTGAAAGTTAAATAATTTTTTGCAACCGTACTCAGCTCGACGTGATTTGTTTCTCTACCACATACAATAACTGTGGTATGTAAGAAGTCAAAAACCCACAGTAGACCTTCAGTTTCACTACATTTGTTTTTTGATCTTTATTTCACTAGGCAAGTCAGTTAAGAACAAATTCTTATTTTCAATGACAGCCTAGGAGCAGTGGGTTAACTGCCTTGTTCAGGGGCAGAACAACAGATTTTACCTTGTCAGCTCGGGGATTCGATCTTGCAACCTTTCAGTTACTAGTCCAACGCTCTAACCACTAGGCTACCTGCTCTAACCACCAGGCTACCTGCTCTAACCACCAGGCTACCTGCTCTAACCACCAGGCTACCTGCTCTAACCACCAGGCTACCTGCTCTATCCACTAGGCTACCTGCTCTAACCACTAGGCTACCTGCTCTAACCACCAGGCTACCTGCTCTATCCACTAGGCTACCTGCTCTATCCACTAGGCTACCTGCTCTAACCACCAGAATACCTGCTCTATCCACTAGGCTACCTGCTCTAACCACTAGGCTACCTGCTCTAACCACCAGGCTACCTGCTCTATCCACTAGGCTACCTGCTCTATCCACTAGGCTACCTGCTCTAACCACCAGGCTACCTGCTCTAACCACCAGGCTACCTGCTCTATCCACTAGGCTACCTGCTCTATCCACCAGGCTACCTGCTCTATCCACTAGGCTACCTGCTCTATCCACTAGGCTACCTGCTCTAACCACCAGGCTACCTGCTCTATCCACTAGGCTACCTGCTCTAACCACTAGGCTACCTGCTCTAACCACCAGGCTACCTGCTCTATCCACTAGGCTACCTGCTCTATCCACTAGGCTACCTGCTCTAACCACCAGGCTACCTGCTCTATCCACTAGGCTACCTGCTCTATCCACTAGGCTACCTGCTCTAACCACTAGGCTACCTGCTCTAACCACCAGGCTACCTGCTCTAACCACTAGGCTACCTGCTCTATCCACTAGGCTACCTGCTCTAACCACTAGGCTACCTGCTCTAACCACCAGGCTACCTGCTCTAACCACTAGGCTACCTGCTCTATCCACTAGGCTACCTGCTCTAACCACTAGGCTACCTGCTCTAACCACCAGGCTACCTGCTCTAACCACTAGGCTACCTGCTCTATCCACTAGGCTACCTGCTCTATCCACTAGGCTACCTGCTCTATCCACCAGGCTACCTGCTCTAACCACCAGGCTACCTGCTCTAACCACTAGGCTACCTGCTCTATCCACTAGGCTACCTGCTCTATCCACTAGGCTACCTGCTCTATCCACCAGGCTACCTGCTCTAACCACCAGGCTACCTGCTCTAACCACTAGG
>NC_042970.1:5120370-5122870 GCF_901001165.1 Salmo trutta | reverse complement strand
CGGATTCCTGCCGCAAGCTCTGGACCATTACACTGGATCATCGCAGCTAGCTAGCTGGAACCGAATAGCTATTGTGGCTAACGCCCTTGTCCAGAAGCAAGCACCAGTTAGCCTCGAGCTAGCCTCAAGCTAGGTTCATCTCCCGGCTAGCCAACGAAGTACACCAACTACATTACCTCTCTTACCAATTGACCTGGACCCTTTGTCGACACGGAGCCCAGCCGATCCATCACGACTGGTCTGCTGGTCTGCTGACGTAATTCGGCCGATGTGCTCTCAGCTGGCCTCTGCATCGTGGATGTCGGTGAAAACCCATCTGCTAGCCCCGGCCCGCTAGCTTTCTGAACGCCGTGTCTCCTGCTCGCCTAGCGTAGTAACGACTACTGAACGGCTCCCTGTTTCATCTATTGTTGCTCATTGGACCCTATGATCACTTGGCTACACAGCTGATGCCTGCTGGACTCTTCATTAACACGTTACTTAATTTTGTTTATCTGTCGGCTCCAGCCTCGAACTCAGGCCCTGTGTGTAGCTAACTGACCCTCTCTGCCCATTCATCGCCATTTACCCGTTGTTGTTGTCTTAGCTGTTTACCCGTTGGGTATCCTGGAAGGATATTGACCTCATCCCAACAGTAAATGATGCCTGGTTGTTCTTTAGAAGTGCTTTCCTCACCATCTTAAATAAGCATGCCCCTTTCAAAAAAAATTGAACTAAGAACAGTTAAAGCCCTTGGTTCACTCCAGACTTGACTACCCTTGACCAGCACAAAAACATCCTGTGGCATTCTGCATTAGCAACTTTTCAGGGAAGTCAGAAACCAATATACTCAGTCAGTTAGGAAAGCTAAGGCTAGCTTTTTCAAACAGAAATTTGCATCCTGTAGCTCTAATTCCAAATAGTTTTGGGACTCTGTAAAGTCCATGGAGAATAAGAGCACCTCCTCCCAGCTGCCCACTGCACTGAGGATAGGAAACACTGTCACCACCGATAAATCCACGATAATCAAGAATTTTAATAAGCATTTCTCTACGGCTGGCCATTCTTTCCACCTGGCTACCCCAACCCCGGCCAAAAGCTCTGCACCCCCCCTGCAGCAACTGGCAAAAGCCCCCCCTCACCGCTTCTCCTTCACCCAAATCCAGACAGCTGATGTTCTGATAGAGCTGCAAAGTCTGGATCCCTACAAATCAACTGGGCTAGACAATCTGGACCCTCTAATAAGCCTTAACCTCCAAATAGAAGATGTCTGTATTTGATAAACACTGGATAGGTGCAGTGTAATTTTACAGGGTCAGCCATAGTAGTATGATAGGTGTTGTTGTACAGGGTCAGCCATAGTAGTATGATAGGTGTTGTTGTACAGGGTCAGCCATAGTAGTATGATAGGTGTTGTTGTACAGGGTCAGCCATAGTAGTATGATAGGTGTTGTTTTACAGGGTAGTATGATAGGTGTTGTTTTTACAGGGTCAGCCATAGTAGTATGATAGGTGTTGTTTTACAGGGTCAGTTATAGTAGTATGATAGGTGTTGTTTTACAGGGTCAGCCATAGTAGTATGATAGGTGTTGTTTTACAGGGTCAGTTATAGTAGTATGATAGGTGTTGTTTTTACAGGGTCAGCCATAGTAGTATGATAGGTGTTGTTTTACAGGGTCAGTTATAGTAGTACAGCACCCCTGGAGCATTTCAGGGATAAGTACCTTGCTCAAGGGCACATCAACATAGTTTCACCTCATCAGCACAGGTATTCGAACCAGCAACCTATCGGTTACTGGCCCAAAGCTCTGACTGCTAGGCTACCTGCTTCCCTTGGATGACAACACTTGTTATGTTTAAGTTAGTACATTTACTTGTATAATAAACTATCCAACTGTCATATTATATTATGTAAAGACCTTGAAAGTAAGAAATCACAAAGCTGATTGCTATTCAGTGTTTTAAGACCAAGCCTGAATAAAATAATATGGCTTTACTCTCAGAGGAACGTGTTGCTCCATTTAAATTGTAGCACCCTGTTTACCGCTCCATGACTCACTATTTACATCACATGACCTAGCTACATGACTCACTGACATCGTCTGCTCTCTCTCTGTCTCTGTCTCTGTCTCTCTGCCTCTCTGTCTCTCTCTCTCTCTCTGTCTCTGTCTCTCTGCCTCTCTGTCTCTCTCTCTGTCTCTCTCTCTCTCTCTGCCTCTCTCTGCTCTCTCTCTGTCTCTGTCTCTGTCTCTCTCTGTCTCTGTCTCTCTCTCTGTCTCTCTCTGCCTCTCTGTCTCTCTCTCTGTCTGTCTCTCTCTGTCTCTCTCTGTCTCTCTCTCTCTGTCTCTCTCTGTCGCTCTCTGTCTCTCTCTCTCTCTGTCTCTCTCTCTGTCTCTCTCTGTCTCTCTCTCTGTCTCTCTCTCTGTCTCTCTATGTGTCTCTGTCTCTCTCTCTGTCTCTCTCTGCTCTCTCTCTGTCTCTCTCTGTCACTCTCTCTGTCTCTCTCTGTCTCTCTCCTTCG
>NC_042970.1:5115674-5120270 GCF_901001165.1 Salmo trutta | reverse complement strand
TTCTCTTCCCCCCCCCCTCCTTCCTCTCCTTCCCCACCCCCCTCCCCTCCTCCTCCCCCTTCCGCCCCCCCTCTCCTGCCCCTCACTCCTCCCCCGCCCCCTCCTCCTCCCCCCTCCACCTCTCCCCTCTCCTCCACCCCTCCCCCTCTCCCCCTGCCCTCCTCTCCTCCCCCCTTCTCCCCCTCCTCCTCCCCCCTCTCCTCTCCTCCCCCTCCTAATCCCCCCTCCTCCTCTCCTCCACCCCTCCCCCTCCTCCTCTCCCCCTGCCCTCCTCGCCTCCCCCCTCCTCCTCCCCCCTCCTCCTCTGTCCTCCTCTCCCCCATTCTCCTTTCCCCTCCTATTCTCCTCTCCTCCTCCTTTCCTGCTTGTGGAGGGGCAAGAGCTAATTTTAATCAGCTCGTGCTTTTAGACATATTTGGACAGGCTGTGTGGCTGGTAGCTGCTCTGCTCCCTGCTAGCAGCTGTCTGTGGATCAAGTTACTGCCACTGGAAATGAGGCATAAGAATACATGGGGGTGACTGAATTACTGAGACAGTGGACGGAAAGAGCAGGGAGAAAACAGGATATCACACTGCTTTAGGAGGGAGAGAACAAGGGGATATCAGGAGGGAAAAACACTGCTTTAGGAGGGAGGGAACAAGGGGATATCAGGAGGGAAAAACACTGCATTAGGAGGGAGGGAACAAGGGGATATCAGGAGGGGAAACACTGCTTTAGGAGGGAGGGAACAAGGGGATATCAGGAGGGAAAAACACTGCTTTAGGAGGGAGGGAACAATGGGATATCAGGAGGGAAACACTCCTTTAGGAGGGAGGGAACAAGGGGATATCAGGAGGGGAAACACTGCTTTAGGAGGGAGGGAACAAGGGATATCAGGAGGGGAAACTGCTTTAGGAGGGAGGGAACCAGGTGATATCAGGAGGGAAAAATACTGATTTAGGAGGGAGGGAACAAGGGGGATATCAGGAGGGGAAACACTGCTTTAGGAGGGAGGGAACAAGGGGATATCAGGAGGGGAAGTGTGAAAAGGAGATCCTGCAGCAGGGAACAGAGAGGGGGAACTCAGAAACTACAAGCCTGTGTTATCTATGGTCATCCGATATCACATGACATGAATAATCCGTTAGAGTGACGGAACAGAAGAGTGCATGGTATAAAGTCTTGTGATTGGGATAGTACCACTGTATGATTACTTTAGCATCTAAAGATACTCTCTTCAATATTACCCATGTCATGTCAGTACTATACAATCATCAGCCATGTAGTGTCAAACCAGCACACCGTTTCTGAGAATGCGACAACAGTTAAATTGTACAGTGTGGTGTAAGGCACTGGAATACTTTTTTTTATAGGTTGTGTATGTTGTGTATAGGTTGCAGACATGGGTTCAAATATGTATTTGTATTGAATTATTTGTTATTTAAATTATTATTTTCTGTGTATTTTGAGTATTTTCAAATAATGTGTTCTGAATCAATCGGAGCAGCAGGTAACCGAGTGGTTAGAGCATTGGGCCAGTAACCGAAAGGTTGCTGGATTGAATCCCCGAGCTGACAAAGTAAAAATCTGTAGTTCTGTCCCTGAACAAGGCAGCGAACCCACTGTCCCCCAGTAGGTTATCACTTTAAATAATAAAACATTCTTAACTGACTTGCCTAGTTAAGTAATGTTTAAATAATCAAAAAGAAGACAATTCTAATGATGTTATAATAATTTCCTTTAAATAGGATACAATTTGAAAGTATATTCAAACATTATTGCAAATATCTTGGTTAAATGCATGGGAGTGTATTTTAGTATTTTCAAATACTTCCAATACTTTCCAAGTGTATTTCCAAATGCATTCCAAAATTCAACAACTTGTTTTTCAAATTAAAACAAATCTGAATACATACTTCAAAATGTATGCGAAAGTAACTGAGATATTTAAAATAGTATTTGAACAAAGGTCTGAGAGGCTGCTGTTAGGCCTTGTTATATGGCTACCAACAGGTCTCTCCTTCAGATTAAGTCGGCCTTGGGGAGTGATAAACCACTATGAGTTTTGTCAACACCAGCTTGGTATGCAAAAATATTTACTTTCAAGTGTCGCATAGCTGTACAGCTGTACTTGAAATAAACATGTATCCAACAAAGTTCCCCCTTGTGTTCATGACAGTGGTTGGTACAGTGTATCCTATTTGTTATTGTTAACCAATCATAAACAAGTGAACGATTCATCAGAGGAGTCTCATCTTCAGAAAAGCCTCTTTTTGGACGAATCAGATTGTCTGTCTGGTTTCCACCACAACGAGACTGAAGAATCATTTTTCCGTGTAATAATAAATAAACCCACGTAACAACATCAAAATCAAGGAAATGATTTGTTTTTACCACACCTCAACCATAATGACATAAATCCTTAGGGCCAGATTCAATCTGATCGTGTTGTGTCCACGTTGCGGAGATCACATTCACAGTAAACGCTTTATATGTTAACTCAATAAGAAATAACCTTTAAATGTCGATCATTCTATAAAGGGAAAAACTCCGCGGTCCAGATTGAATCTAGACCTTACTGTCATTTTCAGTGAAAGTGTTCCCCATCAAGGCAGGGTTAATGACGTGATCACTTCATGTGTTCCCCACCTGGAGCGGCAGGTAGCCTAGTGGTTATAGCGTTGGACTTGTAACTGATATGGTTGCAAGATACCTGGGATAGGATATAGTAATCCTTCTAAAAAAAAAAAGATATAGATGTACTATTGTAAAGTGGTTGTTCCACTGGATATCATAAGGTGATTGCACCAATTTGTAAGTCGCTCAGGATAAGAGCGTCTGCTAAATGACGTAAATGTAAATGTAAGATCAAATCCCTGAGACTGACGAGGTAAAAATATGTCGTTCTGCCCCTGAACAAGGAAGTTAACCCACTGTTCCTAGGCCGTCATTGTAAATAATAATTTGTTATTAACTGGCTTGCCTAGATAAATAAATCAAGGCAGTATTAGTGATGTGAGCACACCTCCCTGATTATCATATTGTTGTAGAATCATAGTGAAGAAATCAAAACTATGAAATGACACATATGGAATCATGTACTGTAGTAACCAAGAAAGTGGTAAACAAATCAATATACATTTTAGATGTTTGTTTCTTCAAATAGCCACCCTTTGCCTTGATGACAGCTTTGCACACTCTTGGCATTACCTCAACCAGCTTCACCTGGAATGCTCTCCCAACAGTCTTGAAGGAGTTCCCACATATGCTGAGCACTCGTTGGTTGCTTTTCCTTCACTCTGCAGTCCAACTCATCCCAAAATCATCTCAAATGGGTAGAAGTTGGTTTATTGTGGAGGCCAGGTTATCTGATGCAGCACTCCATCACTCTCCTTCTTGGTCAAATAGCCCTTACTCAGCCTGGAGATGTTTTGAGTCATTGTCCTGTTGAAAAATTAATGATAGTCCCACTAAACGCAAACCAGATGGGATGGCATATCCCTGCAGAATGCTGTGGTAGCAATGATGGGTAAGTGTGCCTTGAATTCTAAATAAATCGCTGACAGTGTCACCAGCAAAGCACCCTTACACCAAGCCGGATGGAAACAAAAATCTCACATTTGGACTCATCAGACCAAAGGACAGTACCAGTCTAATGTCCATTGCTTGTGTTTCTTGGCCCAAACAAGTCTCTTCTTCTGATTGGTGTCCTTTAGTAGTGGTTTCTTTGCAGCAATTCAATCATGAAGGCCTGATTCATGCAGTCTCCTCTGAACAGTTGATGTTGAGATGTGTCTGTTACTTGAACTCTGTGAAGCATTTATTTGGGCTGCAATCTGAGGCTGGTAACTGTAATGAACTTATCCTCTGCAGCAGAGGTAACTCTGGGTCTTCCTTTCCTGTGGCGGTCCTCATGAGAGCCAATTTCATCATAGCGCTTGATGGTTTTTGAGGACTGCCCTTGATGAAACTTTCAAAGTTCTTGACATTTTCCGGAATGGTTGACCTTCATGTCTTAAAGTAATGAAGGACTGTCATTTCTCTTTGCTTATTTGAGCTGTTCTTGGCATAATATGGACTTGGTCTTTTACCATATAAGGTTACCTTCTGTATACTACCCCTACCTTGTCACAACACAACCGATTGGCTCAAACGCATTAAGAAGGAAAGAAATTCCACAAAGTAACTTTTAACAAGGCACACTTGCTATTTGAAATGCATTCCAGGTGATTACCTCATGAAGCTGGTTGAGATAATGCCAAGAGTGTGCAAAGCTGTCATCAAGGCAAAGGGTGGCTACTTTGAAGTATCAAAATATATTTTGATTTGTTTAACACTTTTTTGGTTACTGCATGATTTCATTTGTGTTATTTCATAGTTTTGATGTCTTCACTACTATTCTACAATGTAGAAAATAGTCAAAATAAAGAAATACCCTTGAATGAGGAGGGGTGTCCAAACTTCATACTACCTCGAGTAACCTGTGCCCCCGCACATTGACATGGTACCGGTACCCCCTGTAAATACAGTTGAAGTCGAAAGTTTACATACACTTAGGTTGGAGTCATTAGAATTTGTTTTTCAAACACTCCACTAATTTCTTGTTAACAATCTAA